>NW_009211908.1:17008-33406 GCF_000690835.1 Fulmarus glacialis
AAGTAACTTGAGGCAAATAAGAGCTAATGAGAAGATCATAATCCTCACTTTGTCACAAACCTCAAAACTGTGTTGGATTCAAACTTCCTAGTTTTAGAAATGAAATATGGACAATATGCAACAAGAGAATAACAATTACTTGAATTCCAGTGTTCTGTCAGAGCTGATTTACAGCATTCTCTTACGCTTGACCTAGATGACTTCTTCCAAGTTTAATGAAAGCTACAATTAAAAGTGTTAAGCTTTTTTTTCTTTTCTTTTCTATATTGCATGTTTTCAAAGAAGACTTCTCTATGTTTTAGAACATGGAGATGATAACGATGTTTTATTGTGTTCGAGACTGATTGCAGCATGTTTTCCCCCACAGTTTTTTACAGAGGTTTAACGCGGACAGCACAGCAGCCTATGCAGCATGTTTACTGGGTGAAAAATGGGTCTTATTCTTGTTTGCTTATTCATGATTTGGGAGATCGCCAAAGATATATAAAGGCTGAGACATGAGATTGAGACATGTATGCACGTTGTCAGGTCATAGGGTAATGTTTCTCATCTAGATACTTGAATATTTATTAAACAGATGCACTGTGTTTTCTGTCCAACAGAGAACTTCACTCTTGTCAAATAGGAAGTGGTCCAGTCAGTGTAAAAATCTAGAAAAATGCATAGTATTATGCAGAGCTGCTTTTTTTGAGACTTTGAAAAGTAAATCTCTTTTGAGTGTGTCCAGCATATGGTGAAATCGCAGGAATCAAAAGATGCCATGGATCTAAATGAATGTGGTTGGCCAAAAGAATAAGCATCTTCTCTTTCAATTCTTCGTTTGTTTTGGAAAAGGGTTGTCTTTTTTTTTTTTTAATAGATTATGATGTGGAATTTTGGAAGGCGTGACCTTTTCTTTCCTTTTTTCCCTTTCTCCTTTTCTGCCACCTCTGTCCATGAGAGAGAAGGACATCGTTTGCTCTGAGCTGTCAGGTTAAGTGCACAGTAGTGGCTGGGCCAGTGTCCTGTTCCTAGCAGAGGCTGTAGACTCTGGCCTTGGCTGGCACTTTGGCCTGTCCTGCTGCTGCCCAGATGTTCTCCTGTCTTCTGAGGCTGGGGGTGACCGAGTTCTGATTTGGGCAAACTGATGTTGTGCAATTGTTATAATTTGATTTAAATGTGTCCTGGTTTCGGCTGGGATGGAGTTAATTTTCTTCCTATTAACTGGTATAGTGCTGTGTTTTGGCAGTACTATGAGAATAATGTTGATAACACACTGATGTTACAGTTATTGCTAAGTACTGTTCATGCTAGTCAAGGACTTTTCATCTTCCCGTGCCCTGCCAAGTGTGCGGGGGGCTGGAAGGGAGTGTGGCCAGGATGGCTGGTCCAGCTGGCCAATGGGCTATTCCATGCCAAGTGGCGTTATGCTCAGCATATAAGGCTGGGCGAAGAAGAAGAAGGGGGGGGTGTTTGGAATGACGGTGTTTGTCTTCCCAAGTAACCGTTACACGTGATGGAGCCCTGCTTTCCTGGAGATGGCTGAACACCTGCCTGCCGATGGGAAGTAGTGAATGAATTCCTTGTTTTGCTTTGCTTGCGCGTGCGGGTTTTGCTTTCCCTATCAAACTGTCTTTAACTCAACCCACGAGTTCTCTCACTTTCACCCTTCTGATTCTCTCCCCCATCCCATTGTGGGGGGAGTGAGCGAGCGGCTGCATGGTGCTTAGTGGCCATCTGGGGTTAAACCATGACAAAATGTTAAACACTTCATCATTTGCCTTATCCCTGTATTAAAATACCCTTTTAAGAAGTATCCACAGGCATTATTTTCAACCTTCCTGACAGCTGTAGGGATGCTTTGTTTTCCTAGCTGTCTTGTGACAGTCACATCAAAAGATATTTCGCATCATCCTGCAGGGAAGTAATAGGTTTAATACATGTATTTTTACCCCTGGGCTGTTGTTTTCCCTTTGCTTTGTTTCTATAATTGACTGCAATACATGGTTCTCTGATGAAGCTTAAGAAAAAATATCAGGTGTGCTAGTTACATGTCTTTGTGTGTCTGTCTCCTCATCTTGCCTTACATGAAACACATTTAAGTATTCCCAAATCTCCAAAGTGGCTGCCATTCATTCTGGCACTTGTGTGGTTCCATTTGGTGCTGCCATGTGCTGCAGCAATATGAGTTTTCTGTTCTCAACAGATGGCAGGGGAATGCATTTGCCTCTCCTTGGGAATACCAGTTGGGTGGAAATGTTTGTGCTATGTTTGTGTGGAGGTCAGTCAAACAACACAGCTGACCTGAGAGCTCTAGATCTTGGTTTTGCAAGGTCTAAGGCATTTAGAAATGCTTAAGTGGTCCCATTAACTTTGAAGGGGCTCAGTATCTGAAAAGTATTTTGATGCTTATATCTCTAGATGCATTGGGACCTTAACATGTTCATTGCTATTTCCTTTGCATTAAGCTCTCAGATTCCAAAAGTTAGTTGCACTTATCTTTGGTAAAGGAAACATCACACTTTTCCTAGGGCAGTTCCTAGGCAAAATGTGTTCTGAGATGTGAGGAAAGGAAAGGTATCATTTAGTCTAATCCTCTCTTTCTCTGTGGAGTTGACCTTTCTTTCCACAGTGATCTTCAGGATGCTAGAAGTTTATCTGTGCGGTTTTTGGAGAGGAACCAACATCCAGCCAGTCTGTAGTCCTGTATTTTGTGTATTGTATATTTTGCAGACAACACTAAAGTTTGTCAATAGAAAAAGCCTGGAATATTTTGGTTTGCTTTGCTTTATTTTGCTTTGTTTTGGTTTGCTTGGCAGTAACATTTTTAACATCTTCTCTGATACCTAATGCCAGCAAAACAGACATTGCTTTGCTTTATTTTCCTACAGGGTTTTTCCCATCAAGGACTTCAGACCTTTGTTCTCATATTCTGTATGCTATTCATACCCGAGTCTCTGCCTTGCTTTGCCAGAATTTTTAATTCCCGTGTTCTCCATATCCATCTTGTCTCTTGTTTCATTGTAGCTCTTCTTGGGGAAAGTTGAAGGATAGAAGGGTTCTTGGGTATTGCTTGTTCAATGTCACAGCAAAAAGCTTTAAGTGAGGCACCTGTTTTATCACCAGTACCTTGAATCTGCTTTGGAGATTTTTATGCATATGTTGGTAAAAACCTCTTAGTGAGCTCTCTTGCTGCTGCTGAAGTGAGGGTGAGCAGTGGCAGTTCCTGTGATACCTGTGCTCAGTGGAGTGGCAAATAGGAAGCAGCAGCTTCATGTTTCATCCTTCCCCTTTGTTTTCTTCTTTCCTACCGGTCTCCCACTCTCAACTGGCTTGACCCATCTGCTGTTGTTAGCTTTATGGTCTATGAACAAGCCACATCAGCTTTTTGGATGTTAGTTCCCTCGGCAGTCAGATCCTTCCACCCCAATTATCTTTTCCGAAGATGTGCTAGAATCAGCCGCTAAATACAACAGTATGCATTTCTGTCCTCCTCCTTCCCCATTCAGCTCAAAATCATCCGACACTGATCTTACTTTAAGTGCTTGTTTACAGCTCATCCATCATCATGGCACTGGGGGCCTCTTGGATGTAAAACATCCCAGCTTGCTGTATCCTATAACTGCAAGTAGTCATTTGTACTCTGGCTGGAGGTGGGGAGCCATTTCTAGGCCAATTGTCCAAACAGACCAACAGAGCCTTTTCCTGAGTCTGGGGTCCAACTTTGGACTCTACTTTTGCACCCTCTCCCACACCTTCCTTTCGCATTGGAAGACCTGGCTGATTAGCAGGGTGGTGTTTGCAGTCCGTGGTTTGAAAGATGAGATGGCTGAATGAAATATAGTGGAGTATAATGTGCCGAAGGTTGGATCATGTGCGCTCACAACCCTTTCTGGCTTAAAAATCTCTGTCCTCCATGCCCTTTGAAACAGTGAAATGGCCAGTTCTAGGCTGTTCCATGCTTTTTCTAGGCTAGCTTTCCTTTGGGCAATAGAACATTGTCAGCATAAAACATATCATTTTGGAAACTGCTGCATAGGTGTGAACTAATGTTGCAAGAAAAAGGGAGGAGTGCCTCTGTATGCACGTCTGCGAGAGAAACTAACTCTGGGCAAAAAAAGGAGCTAGGTATAGCTCATTGTATAGATAGAGCTGACAAGAAATTTCTTGCAAGTAACAGGCATCTGGAAACCCACCTGGTTTTTACTACTTCATCCATAGCTTAACAACTTGGGCTTCTGCCATCTAAACATTTGCCCTACTCTGTTGCCAAAATTCACTGTAGAAATAGTGCCAGATAGGAATAAAGGACAGGCAGACAAAGGACTTTTTTAAGCATCTACTGTAAATTCATACTCTATCAGCTAGGAAGAGAAATTTGGGTAGCTTTATCTCACTGTCATATCTCTATGTCTGTTTCTGTTTTCTGCCTCTGTGCAGGAGCTTATGTCCCAGAGAAGTGCTGCAGTATTTCTGACCCACTTTTGCAGATCCAAGGCTTTTCAGATATCTCTCAGTAAGGTTCAAACAAACCACCTTATGGGACTGAGAGCAAGTCGGAGCTGAGTCTCCAAAGTGCCAAAGTTTTATTTATTTTTCACCAAAACCCTCTCTATATTGCTAGAATCACACTTGCTCTTGCAGCTATCTCTTTATGGACAAGCTATTGTAATTTTTATTGGAACCAATAAATTCCATATTCATGTTTTAAGAGCAGAGCTGAAGACATTGTTTGTTTTCCTAAGTGCTTCAGTCATCCTGAGTGAACTCTGTGGAAGTGACAGTTGACATGCCTTTGGAGAGGCCTTGTACAAAATGTGTTCTGTTCTGAATCAAATGCTGAAGGGTACAGTGATGTGACTGGCTTCAAGGAAACCGACTGAGGGGCTAGGCAGGCTCTAACAGGAAATGTTTAAAAGAAAAGAGAATGAGACAAAGGAAAAAAAAACCACAAACAAACTGGAAAGTGAAACAGAGGGTGAAGATGAAGGTATAGAGGTAATCATCTCTAGAGGTAATGGTTCTGACCAGAGCCTTGCTGTCTTGACTGAAGCCAAATCTCTGCCTTCTTATTTTGCACCCTTGTTCTTTTCCTCCATCTTCTTCCTATGCCACTGTAGCAGGTGGGATGGATTCATCTAACCTAACTTCAGTTATCGGAGCAAACCACCTGTCCTCCCTTTGCAGTCAGTGGAGATAAATGAACACTTTTAGGATGTGATTCGGACTGACCTGTTTTTTATGTCCATGTTAGTGTGATATGAATGGTACCAGAATTTCTCCCCTTCAGTCAAAAGGGGAAATCTCAAACATAGACTAGAAATATACATTGTGGAATATTATATTTGGTTAGATAAATCATGCTGAGAAACAGACCAAAGCTACGGTCACTGTCTTGGTGTGCTGATAAGTGTTGAGTTTGGGGCTCTGTAGCTATTCAGTAATTGAATAGAGGATGTTTTGAGAGACCATTCTCTGTTCAAAAGCATGGTTTCCTTTCACAGCCACTGCTGAAGCTGAGATGAAACATGGGGCTCAAAGAAGCTGCCTAATACAGCGGATGATTAGGTCAAAATTAGGACCACTTGTGTCATTATTAAAGCATCTGATCAGAAATTATAGGGATCTTTGGGACAAGAATTGAGAGCATGGGAGCACTTTCAAAGGCTGCAGTAAACCTTGGAAAAGACCTCTGGAGCTAAAATTATGAGAGAACTCGAAGCTTTGCAAAATAGAGTGAGGACATCATAAAAACCAGCAACAACCATCAGGACTAATCGGAGCTTTCATGCCAATAATAGCCTGCCTTTGGGGTTGCTGGTATGAGGGAGAATGGATT
Source organism: Fulmarus glacialis (assembly GCF_000690835.1). Taxonomy (NCBI): domain Eukaryota; kingdom Metazoa; phylum Chordata; class Aves; order Procellariiformes; family Procellariidae; genus Fulmarus; species Fulmarus glacialis. The sequence continues at coordinate 22,827 of NW_009211908.1, forward strand.
TAGACTGTCCTCTAGGAAGGGAGATTGGCTTTTTAGGTAAATAACGTTCATCCCCCTTCTTTCTTTTTAACAGCGAATTGAAGTGTCAGTTTATTTTGAAATCTTTTTAGTGTTTTTGATGCTTCAGCCTTTCTAAAAAGAAATGTTTTGTTCCAAAAGGATTAAAATGAAACATTGTGGTGTTTAAAAGTAGTTACCATTTCTTTGTCTTTTTTTTCCCCTCCTTGAACTCTTTCTAAAATTCAATCTGAATTCATAAGAATTTCTGGGTTGCTCCTGGCTGCAATTGAATTCGGCACCTGGTGAAAACATCTCATCCTTTCTTAATGGGTATTTGTCTACATATAGGTGATTTCTGGAAGACTCTTTGTTCCCAACTTACCTCCTAAGTTTTTTTTTTGTGTGTGTGTGTGTGTTTGTATTGCTGTGAAATTCATGCTTCCAGTCAGGGCTGAAGGCCTTTTGAATCAGGCATTCTGTCAACACAAGAAAAGCAGTGGTACTTCCCCTAAAGAGGTCACCACCTGACTGCAGAGGAGAAAAAATGAAAAAGTACTTAGCATAATTTCAGGTAAATTTTGTTGCTAAACTTTTCATTATGTTACTCGTCTCCAGGTCCTTAGCCATGATCTTGAAAACTGTTTCATGTCTTTTTATGCTGCTATATAGGCATGGCCATTAACCTGCATATCAGTTGTTTTTTAGGGTCTACAAAGGTACATTTGGAGCAGTGAGATGGCTCTGTGTCTTCATCGGTGAGAAGCACTGTCCTTGGCTCAGCAATTATGGATGAGTTCTTGGAGCTCCTGCAAACTTAAATCTCAATAAATCAAGGGCTGACTCAACACTGGAATAATTCCTGACCTTGTACAAGATAAGTCTGGCACTTTCAGACTTGGAGAAAGTGATTCTGTGATCCTTGCTTAGCAGAACTGCCAGTGGATCTTCTTGAGGGGCTCTGTGCGCTAGATGGATTCATTCAGGAATATGTGTAAATCAGTTCAAAGACAGAGATTATTCACAATTCATCAGAGGTTTGTGGCCTTAAGAAACTGTCCTGTAGGTGCATGTGAGGAACAGCAATGCTCTTGAAGAACTACAAATACTGGTAAGCCACTTTTGCTTTGAACAGGGCTGTAAGCATTTTGTTTTAATGCAAAGTAGTTTTCTGTATTTCTGTTCACGCACACTTCGCCCTCCTTATGCATGCATAAGAGACAAGACACTGGAAGAAGGGTTAGCTCTATGATAGTCTGAACCCACCAAATACTGCAGAACCCAGTAACATTTACTCTTTGGAGAATTCTCAGCAAGATTTCTACGTGAAAGGGTTGTTGCTAAAATTATGTACCATTAGGGGCTGCTGGGGTTCTTCCACCTGTAGTTGGCAATTGGATCTATGTAGAAGGGCTGAGTTACTATCAACAAATAGAATTTGCACACACCTGACACCTCTATGTAAATGTCTGAATTTCATACAAATCAGATAAGGGTAGTGAGTGGCAAAAACCCCCAAACAACCAACCCCCCAAAAATGCTGTATAGATGTTTCTAAATACCAGTGCATGGTATTTGGTTGTTCTCAGAGAGCAGCTAAATCTGTTTGGGTTTGGTTTTGGTTTTTTTTTTTTTTTTTTTAAAAAACTGGCATAAAGACATACAGCTTTGTTTTTGAGATGCTGAAATTAGGGTGGGAATAGCCTTGTGGTCCTGGGAACCAAGATATCCAATTTGCATACTCTTTTAGCTATAAATCTGGGAATCTGTCTTAGCAAAGAAAAAACCCCAAATAAGCCAACTCCTAAAATAAATCTAACGTTTGACATTTTCCCAAGTTAAAGGTCAAATAAACTTGACTTGATACATTTATTTTTAATACTGAAAAAAATCAACATTGTCATGAATCTAAAAAAACCTTTTACCTGCAGAGAAACATATAGGTCACTATTAGTTTTGAGTAATATAGAATTAAATACATGAACTGTCAACACTGAATTTAAACCCACAAAATTAAATCCAAATGTGATCTATTCAATTAATTCAGTGCGAGTGGATTTATTGACAAGAAGGAGAAAAGGTGAAAACAGAAGCTGAGTGAAAAAAAAGATATCAGATCCACTCTGGGATTATATAGTGGGTAATATAAACTCCCGGACTTTGTCTATAATTGAAATACACCTCTGCTGTCAGATGTACCTGGTACATAAACACAGAGTTTGAAAATTCATTATTCAGTTAGAAGAGGGAGAAGAAAAAAAAAAAAACTTAGTAGTTGAATAAAACACATTTAATAAAAAATCATATTTTCTGTGTATTGGTTTCCATGCACTCCTGACCAGTTGGTGGCTTCCTGTTTCCGTTGCTGAATACTGCTACCGCAGTAAAACAATATATACCCACGGATATTACATTGATTTACTGAAAGGGTACTGCAGGAGAACAGGAAACTTAGTTGGCCAGTGTTGCACTTCCATAACAAGCATTACTGCCAGATAATTAACCTTGCTGTTTGTTTAGCACCCTCAGAAAGCTTCATTACCAATGCAGTCAATTATCTCCTGGTAATGGCTACTACAGAAGGTAGAATTGCTTAATTAAAAATTATTTAGACCAAAGAGGCTGTATGATTGGGTAACGGATATTGGAATGGAATAGAATAATCTCTCTGAGCTACATACCTCATCTAAGTCTTGTATTTCACATTTCAGAATGCCAAATTCTGCATCTTTTTCCACACAAAAATAACAATAATAACAATAATAATTATGTATTCATTCTTCCACCTACCTACATTTCCTTTCTCAATAACATCTTTTTATAAAGCAGCTACAGTGGGAGGAGGAAAGGGCTAAATCAACCATACAGAGTGCTTTAAAGAGTAAGGATAGAAGTGGGTCCATTGCATGGAAGAAAATGAAAAGGAGGGAAGATTATTGCTGGTAAGAGGTATAACTCACAGCTATGCAGGTACGTGTTAGGTGTTGCTGAAAAGAGTCTCTTGATGGCCTCCCCTGAGGAAAGAGATTTGATTTGTTCCCCTCTCTGTGATAATTTGCATTTCCACCTTCTCTATAGATCATCAAAGAAGTGGAAAGAGGCCTGAGTTTTTGACAGTTGGCCTTAGAGCAGGACTATCTTTGAAGTTAAAGGCTGGTTGATATGGAGATACAGCTTTGGGTGCCTGTTTCAGCAGAGCTTGAAGATAAGGTTTGTTTTCCGTACTACAAAAGTCTTCAGAGCTTTGCTCCCACTTGAAAGCCCAGTGGATCCATTAGTACAAACTTAAATTGATTAGTCTTAGAGCTAGTTCTGTACTCCCAAACAAGTGAGCCCTGACTCGTGTGTTTTGCCAATAAAAACCCCAGTGGGATGGAATTGTATTAGTAAAACTGTTCTTTTACCAGTCTGTCTCATTTCACTCATAGCTTATTTTCCTGTGTGGCTGCAAATTTGCAGCCTTGTTGGTCCACTTAAGTCCATGGTAAGAACTCTTTGCTGTACATACAACATAATGTTGTTATTGTAACTATGCTTGTAATAGCAGCCTTAGTCTAAGCGTAGTATATGACTTATTCAGTACCCGGTATGCCTCTAAAGGGCTATATTTTTAAAGGTATATAAATGTCAAATATGTAATACAGGTGAGGGGAAAAAAAACCCACTAAAGTAAATGGCATAGCTGAGAACATCCATTGCAATCCAGCACCTAAGCTACAAATCCAGGTTGGAAAATCTGATTTTGGACAGGCATCTGTGCACCAGATCACTTCGAAAAACTCAACTCCTATATTATTTTTGATAATGGGACTTGGGTTTATATGTCACCTATGCACATTTTAAGCCTTCATCTGAACTTATGAGTTATAGTCCTTTTGAGTGAATTGATAGTTGCTATATAATAGATTCCAAAGGCAGAAGCTAATGAGGTGAAGGAAATCCTGGTGAAATGAAGTTCATGGCGGAACTTTTGGTTTTATACAGCCAAGATCCCACTTATGATTCTGTACTAGGCTCTGAATTTCTAGTGTCTTAAATACATCCCTAACAACTACAGCCTTTTTATCCCCTGAAAACCATAGAAAACACAGGAGATTATAGCTGAAATCATATTTGCTCTAGCATCTCTATCTGTAAATAATCTCTGCTATTAAAAAAATAATTGTGATCCTTTCTGCTAATTCTGTCTCAAAAGAATAACTGCAGGCACAGTACTGAAACCAGGTACTCTTCCTTACTCTTTCAAAAACATCCAAACCAAAATGCAGGAATAAGCAAACAGCTACTTAAGAGGCACTGCTTCTCTGCTAAGCATGCAATTAACCTATGGACCCTGCTGCCTTAAGATATTATTGAGGCAAACAATTTAGCCAGATTCCAGCAAAGCCTAGCTATTTATATAAATAGTAAGAATAATCCAGAGGTATAATAGCTGCCATAAAATATAATTAATTTAGGAACTCAGTGTTAAAGACACAAGCAAGATTACTAGCTCATAATTTTGCCTTTAGTCTTGCCATGTTCAGTGTTTTAACAAAGCCTCAGGTCTAAAGTATATAGTTTTGTGAGAAGTTCAACTTTCTCCTTTAAAAATGTGTAAGATATATGTTGCTGGTTCTCTTTAAAAATCTGAAAGAGTGAAAATTGGAATTCAGATTAGCAGAACGCTTGCTTTTTACTTTAAAAAAAAAAAGCATTAAAAAGTCAGATCTCTTGTACTCAAGGTCACAGTTCTTTGTGGAGCTGACCTGTAAGGTTTGACTATTAGTGGTATTTGTGATTGCACAAAGACAACTGCTACTCTGTGGGGCAGTGTGGGGAAAGGAAACATTCATGTTGACAGCTGATACCTTTTCCATACCAGCCCCTAGTTCTGTGAGCTGCACATGGGAACAGAAAGAGATTGTGATCTCTGTGCTCTGTTGTAATAGAGCCACACAAGAAATTAGAGGGTAAATGCAGGCTTTCTCTAGAACATGCCAGGGATGTCTCCAAATAAATGAAAAGTCTCATCTTTGAATGTTATAGTGCTTCAACAATACACATCAGCAGAGCTGTAGTAGAGATATGTGTGTATGTGTGAGGATGTTGGTCTATGGCAAATAATAATGTGGCTTCCTTCTCACCATCCCTGGAAGTATTTAAAAGATGTGTAGATGTGGCACTTAGGGACATAGTTTAGTGGGACTTGGCAGTGTTAGGTTTACAGTTGGACTCAATGATCTTAAAGGTCTTTTCCAACCTAAATGATTCTATGGTTCTATGATTCTTGTTTCCGGTTAGTGTAACTTGATCTGCCGTGCTTTTATTACAGCTTACAAAACTGCATATAGGCAATTCTGCAGCTGATAGTAACTTTCTAAGAGCGTGGAACTTTGTTTATCTCTGTCACCCAAGAGAGGCTTGTCCACCCTTTAACAGATCCTGTTGCAATACTCAGTAGGATGTCAGAGTGTTTCCAGATGATTGGAATATAAACAAAACCATAGGCAGCTTGCTCAAAATAATGAAACCAATAAACTAGATTGTCTTGCCTAGTAGTCCTCACGTTTTCTTCAGTTGCTTCATGGCAATAAGAATGACGGGCTTTGTAGAAGTGCTGGTAGATACGAGAGATGGGACTGACCTAGGACAGGGCAATTATTTGTACAGAGCAGGAAAATTACCTTTCTTTTTTAGAAATCTACCTGCAACTTTAGAGCATTTTATGGGTAACCTTTGTATTTGCTCCTTCCTGGCTCTGCACAGAGCATTGGCAATGCCACAAGGACACTCTGCAGCCTACAGCAGATGCTAGTACCACTTTAAATTAGCTTTTATCTTTCAGTGATTGATTTGCAACCAAGTGCCCTTAAACATGTTTGTTCCCCCCAAATACAGTCAACTCAAAATAGAACCTCAAGTGAGAGAAAGTACAAACAGATTCAAGTACATGACATACAATTACTGTATGGAAACAATAAAACAGGGGAAAAAAATAGAAACCACTTCAAATCTTATTTCCTCCCAAAAGAGAGTGTAATCAAGGTATAATGAGCATTGAAATTAATAAATTAAAAATAAATGCCCATAAGAGGGAGAAAAAAAAAGTGTTAATCAGTTGGCAATTATATTTTTGGCATTGTAAATTAATTCCCCAAATGAATCTCCTTCCAGCTTGTTTCACTCTATTATCTGTTTTCTTCCTTATTTTTTATCTAATGATTAGTGTTTCTGGATTCTGTACATAATGATAATTTTTAAAAACCAAAGGTGTTTGTTTAAAGATAAAAAAAAAGGACAGTGTGTCAAATGCAAGACTATGACATTTTGTCATTTCCAATCTGTGAAGAAAAGAATAGAATTGTCCCCATAATGAAGCTGTCCTTTTAAAGTGTTCTTTTTTTGTTCTTTTTTTTTTTTTTTTGCTGGATTGAGCCCTGTGGCATTACTCATCTTTTCAGTAATGGAAATGATTCTCCCTTGTCTCCCAACTACCACTAAACAGCAATCTGCAACAAAGCTCATCTGTTCCAACTCCTCCATCTTCTTTGCCCCACTCTCAAGTACTAAGAGGCTTGCAGACAGCCTGAGAAGTTTTAAGTTAAGGAAGGGGGGGAAAAAATCCTAACTCTGCTTATCGACAGTTCCTTCTCACTTATGTATCTCCTGATTTAATCACAACAGCATTTTCTTTCTGCCCGTGTATCAAAATCTGCGGTAGCTAAACAATTATTGATGCTAACTGAAATAAAGAAAGAAGTAATATATTAGATAGCATCCAGGAAAGTGATTTGATCTGGGAAGTAGTTAGGAGAAAATAAACAGCAGCTGGGATATTTTGTTTGTTTTTATTTCTCCCTCTGCCCCACCAAAAAAAGAGACAAAAATGTCAATATCATGCTTTGTAGATGAAAATTTTTGAAATAGAGTGAATGTCCATAAATGTAATTTACCATAGCAGTGCAGTTCAGAGGAGGTGAGACAAAAGGCTGTATTGTTCATGACTTTCTGAAGTACAGTGGAGAAGAAAAATTTATTGTAGAAGCAGGAGGAAGGGCAGAACTAACACATAAACCAAGGTGTCACTAAGATTTCAGAATTCAGGCAGTTTAAGATCTGCTGCACAGTGAGTATTTCCTATATCTGAGAGGCTCAGACACTGCTGTCCTGACTCTTTGAAGTTCTGTTCAAGGGTAAGGTGGCAAGCAAACATGAAATCTGCTACTGCATTTTCCTGCCACCCATCTTGGGAGTGGCGGTTTGCCAAGTGTTGAACTTGGTGAGCTGAGGAAGAGGGATTCTCTTAGTTTCTCCCTCTGATCTGTTTTTCAAGTATCCTGTACTCTTAGAAGAAAAACATATCAGTGTGCTACTTGCATCTCTCCCTGAGTCTATGTTTCCACCATGTGACCAGAAAAGGACTCTACTATGCTCCTTCCTGCTGTCCGTCCTTCCAACCTTCCCCTTTACTTCCATCCTTCCTACTTTAATTCCCCATAAGCTTCTCTAGCACCTTGTGGAGCAGTGACTCAGGGATCTTCACAGCATGGCGGAATTTTGCATATGCCCTCTCCTGTTGGCATCCTCCCAAGCAACACCTATGCTGCTTGGAGTCGGGTGGGGGGGAGATAGAATGATCTGCCAACCAACTTGAGCCACTATATCTGGTGTAATGCGGGGAAAGCGAAAATATCCAGAACACTAGCACAAGACAGGCGTGTCTGATGGGCCAAATGGTTTCTACATGATTGTGTGTGAAGCATGAATGCATGGTGCTGGCTTGCTAAGCTCTTGCCTGGGAGACAAGACAGATGGGCATCTGTCTTCACTAGCCTCTGAGGAGGTCTTTAGCTGAACAGGCAGTGGCCAGTAGTTTTGAAGTTAAAAGACAAAGTGCTTGTTTAGGAATGTTTCTGATAGTCTTTTTTTAAGGTAATCTTGTCACACTAGCATACGGATGTTTCTAAGTGAGCTGTAGCAGCTGGGTCCCCAGGCAGCATGTTTGTGAGTTGTCTTGGCTGTATGTAGGCTGTGCTGCTTGGAGGAGGGAGCGCTCTGTCCATGCCAAAGGATGCTGGACTGTGAAATAAAACCGTAGGTACTGTTCAGATATAATGTAATGATTTGCAATGAAATAAGTGTAAACAACTTTGGAAATGCACAAAAAGAGACCTGACAGTGGCATCCAAAAGAATTGCCAGCAACTAACCATGTTTTGCACATTAAATGCATATTCCTTTCAATTGTTCAATCATGTCTATCTTAGTTATGCAAAAAACCCCCAACCCAATTATGGCAAAAGATTAACACAACAGTGTTATGCTCTGTACTTTCCTAGCTCTGTCCTGTTTTCAGCACTAAATAGATTCAGGCTTCCTCCTTTGGAGGTTTTGGATTATTCAGAGATGTGGAGTCAGTAAATCTTCCACTAGTAGGATTCTTTGTGTTAGATTTTTGTGGCAATAATTTCAAGCTATTCTGTTTCATGTTACTCTTGTTGTCAGTAAATTTTTTACAACAGTATTCTTAGCCTGGCTGAAATTGATAATACTCCATCAAGGATCTTTGATGTATAAAAGGAAGCCTAATATTAAACATTGCTGTATAGTGTGCTGACAATGTATATGTTCTCCTATATCCTAACAACTCAGTACCTGCAAGTGTTTCACTGCAAAACTGGCAAATCCTGTAAAATGAGCCAGTGCTGTTGGAATACAGTTAGTTGGGCTGTGACTGTGTGGCCTATGTGCTGGCCCACAGCCATACTTTCTCTGTGACTGATGTTATTACTGTCTTTCAAGAGACTTCTTTATTCTTCACTAGCCAAGATTTGCGCAGCCTTTTTAATTACAATTACTGTTGTTGCAAACAGTTTCACTTCTGGAGTTTCAATGTCAGTGTTGTATAATCTGTCACAAGGGGTTTTTTTTGTTAAAAGGAAGTAAAATCTATCAGTTTAGTTATTTACACATCTGCTAAATAGAATCCTCCCTTAGCCATGGCATGATTCAAGCAGTAGGCAATGCTGACGTGATAACGCCCGCATGCAGGTAGCAGCATTTCCAGTATCATTCTGCCCCCTTCCATGCTGTTCATGCCTCTAATGCTTCTTCCTGAATCAGTAATGTCCATGGGAAGTTCGTCGCTGTTGTAAGTGGAGGTGCATTGCATCCTGTGAGCCTGCTCCTGATACAATCCTGTGTAACTTTGCGTGTAAAAGTGCAGAATTACGAGCCTTGGTTCAAATCTCTGTAAGGTGGGTGTCTTTGTTTCTAAGCCATTTTAACCAGGGGGCTTTGATGGTTGTGACACTATCCTTCCTACAATAGTGCATTCATTGTACAGTGTAATCAACAGATAATAAGCAGTGTGGGTCACCTCCCTGCAATTTCAGGGTCTCCTGTTAGTACAGCAGCAGCAGTGTGGAAAGGACCCTCAGTTTAAAAGGTAATTTAGAGTTCCACAGAGAACAGGGGCATTTGATTTAACAAGTGTGCTATGAACAAAAAATGCTACTGGTGGCATAAGGTTCTTCTCTTTTCTCTGCTTCCACACTAGCCAGGTACTAGACTGGCCTCCTGAAGGGACATTTATGTGTTCATTTGTCAGTCCTGAAGTTCAAAACTTTTCCCATTGTGTAACAGCCTGTAATTTAGCACTGGGCTTTCTTACTATTCCTCCCTTTGCTCAGGTGCCAGGGAACAAAACCTAATTGAATGGGGAATGTCTCCTCTTGGTTCTGCTTTCCCATCCCCTCTGTGCAGTCAGGGAGAGCAGCTTTGTACTGTGTTGTTCATTGCTGTCGCTAGGCACGTAACGAATGAAGGAAAAGGCACAGGCGCTACTGACTGTTGAAACAGATGGGGACTTGTAGCCAGTAATGAAATATCACGGGCGATAGATCTTTTCAGCGACAGCGGTGGTGTCCCTGAACAAACCCACCTGGACACAGAGGATGGCTTTGCCAGGGTTATGGGCGAGAAAGAAAGGGAAGTTGGTGTTTATTATCTCTCAGGCATCTGTTTAATTTGCATGTAGAGAGCTGCCCATGTCGTTAAGGAGTGTGCTGTTGCTTTTGGAGGACAGAGCCATATCCCAAGACCTGTGGTGTCAGTTGTTACAGAGAAGGGGAAATAAACGTGGTGGGCCAGAAAGCCTCAAGAACTTACTGATTCTCTACGGGGTTATGGAAAAGGGGCAGGGGGCTTATTTTGAAAGCCATTTGTTTTCTCATTCTGCTGAGATGTGAATCCGACCAGAAGGTGGAAATGCTACAGAAATCACGAGGTCACATTATTCCTGTGCTATTAGAGGTATGTTTCAAATACAGCTTTTTCTCTGTAAATACAGTAAAGCTTTGAGGAGGATCTAAAAGAAAATCCACACATATATGTGTGTATATAAAACATATATGTGATGTGTATGTTGAAACTGTTGATAAACATTTTACTGGGAGTCTGTTATAGACCACCTAACCAGGATGAAGAGACAGATGAAGCATTCTACAAGTGGCTGGCAGAAGTCTCACAATTGCTAGCCCTTGTTCTCATGGGAGACTTCAACTTACAGGGTGTCTGCTAGAAATAAAACACGGCAGAGAG
>NW_009211909.1:0-18318 GCF_000690835.1 Fulmarus glacialis
CCCCCCCCAAACCTCCACCCCAAAACCAGATGCGAATTTGGGCAAAGAAATGTTAAATCTAGGAACTTATGCAGATATCTGCAGCTGGAGCCATCCTTACTCTCAGGTGAACTCTAACGGTGAGAGCAAGCCACTGCAGCTCCAGCCAGAGCAAGACCCAGACTGGCGCAGTCTGCGCTGCGTAACCGCGCTGGTGCTGAGCGCCAGGAGGGCCTCACCGCCCTAACAGCCGTTTTGCAAGTCTCCTATTTGATGTGAAATGAGTGCTCCTGCTTAGATGCTCTGGATTTGAGTCTTCACACTTAATTTTATGCAATTGATCAGCGTGCGTTTTTTAAAAATGAATGACTGTACGAAAAAATTAAACACAGGGGAATTGCCTCTTGGCACTCGTGCTACCAGCAGTTCCAGGAAAGATTACTCTATCCACTGCTGCATCAGAAAGCATTATTCCAAATGAGGAGTCCAGATGTTAAATTTATACGTTATCTTCCTGATTTCTTCCCCTATGCTTAGTTCAACTTTTCAAATATTTTATCTCTTATCCAGATATTCAAAACCTTCTGCTTCATGGGGAAGATCATGAGATCACCATGTCTGCAGTCTAAAAAACTGAAGAGTCTAGTTGCTGTTTCTGTCGGTTTTTAAGTCCTTAACTCATGACATAGGAATATAAGCTATTATCCCTAAACCATTTTGAGGAAAGTACTTCATAAATAGTCTGGCTGTACCATTTAAACAGCATAGTAAATGCATAAGAAATATTATCTTATGTTGTAAGCTTTGCCTATGTACATGGAGTACTTTTAAAAGCTGCCAATAAACCATAACAGATAGCTTAACACTTTGAAACACAGTGGAAAAGCCAATTAAAAATATCTTGGAGCAGCAACTGGAAATACTGTGAGCCAGTTGGTCAAAGGTTGCTTTCAGAAATAATTCTGAGCTTACTAATTTTACCACTAGCAGTCAATCAGAAATATGGCAACCAACTGGAGTATCCTTATTTTACTTTGGACTAACACTGGTGTCATAACCAAGGATACTCAAACTAATGCCACCTCTTTGACAGAAGTGTCAGCCCAGAACTACTGCCATCAGAGACAAAGTGGGAGCTAATCATGAAATGTTTTCATAAATGTTTTTCTATTGCTTTTCTTCCTAACATTTCTTTTAAACTGTGGATTACAAGCTAGCTAGAGGCTGGGACAGGGGATCTCCCTTGTCAGTGCACGCATGTGGAGCAGTGAGGTCCCAACTGATGACTGGAATTATTCAGTGCTAAAATGATATAAGTGATAATTCATAACATCTGTGTTGTCCTTCAGGAAGTATTTGTTATATTCCAAAATATAAACTTAGCATATTTGGAGTTCTCAAGTGAGACATTTTGGCTGTCTTGTGCTGTTAGTGGGTGAGTGGTAACTTTCACTGCCCTTTTTGTGTTCTGCTAAGTCAATACACCATCTTTTAAGATATTTTTATTAGAAACCAAACCTTTAGGAAGGACTCCATATTATCTGTCATCATTTCTCACAGTCCAGAAAACCAGCTTTATTGAAGGTGCTTTCTTCAGAGCTGCAGGTGACAAAATGAGTAAGTATCAAGCAGGTAGCAGTGCTGGTAGCAGGGCTTTGTGCTAAGCCTGCACAAGTGCTGTCTTTCTGACCCGTCAGATCTGTGAAAAGGCAGTCAGTCACAGCCCCTTCACACGAAACCGGGAGATCTCACCTCCCCTTATCTGTTCACAATATTAAATCAATGGAGCTTCTTTGACTTCTTTGTAATCTGCTTTCACATGCCTCACTGAAAGGGAATGAAACCTCTAACATTTCACCTGTTGTTTTTCTCTGCTTTTTTCCCATAGAGGTACGGATGTGATAAACTGGAAAAGAGACATCTGCAATAGAGCTTTCTCTGTCTTTCACCTCGGTAGGCAGCACTGTGCTCCCAAAATGGGTCCTGGTTAGTCTCAGCAGAAGCATTAAATAAGCATATTAACAACCCTTCCATTTCTCAGAGGCAGAATTTGGCATGCATTTTGACATGCATTACACAGTCTATAAGCTTTAACAGTTAAACCGAAACTGTATTTCTTTTTTAATTTCTTTTTTAATTGCTTGGAAAAATATTTATAAAATAATATGGACAAACAACGTGGGTACATGCAGGAGAGTTACACAGGCTACTCATGCCTCTGACTTGGAAAAAGGCAGTCTTAGATAAGATTTGTGTAAATACACTAATACTGTATATTGTGTTCACTTATACTGTCAGCACATTTTCTGAACAAGTTACCAGTTGAAAGCATCATTTTACATTCTCATCTTTTATTATCATTCAGACTCATCTAAAAAATGCTTGGGGACCTCATATATCTTAGTCATGGTGCAACATCAAAGTAGACAGCAGATTAACAGTGTAGACAAGCACATGGATCTCAGGGAGAACTTCAAACAATTTGAGTGATTTGGTCCAGCTAAAGTTCCCCAAGGAAAACACCACTTATATGAAACTTGACCCTTGAAAAATGTTAAAATATTTTTAACACGATCACCTCACTATCTGTTGTTTTATAGCACTTCTAGAGGTCTAACTCATCATTTCTATAAACAAAGTATCTTCCTGTCTTCAGTCAATTGCTTAAGAAGAATGAAGCCTGCCAGCTGATAGATCTGATTGTAGCAGAGCAGGAAGAGCATTAAGAAATAAGGGAAAATCCCCACTCAGGGACATGCTACAAAACAGTGATGATTTTTTGTCGTTCATTTGTAAGAAATACTTTCAGGATTTAGAAAGAGAAACCTCTATTTTAAATTCCTTATAAATAGGTTTTATAGTGCTATAGATTGCTTCAGGCTGAAAAAAAAAAACAAAAAAGAAAAAGCTTCTTTTCATGACAACTGGATAAATACTGCCAAACCCCCATATTTTCACGGTTTCATTTGAGATAAAACAGCAAACCTTTCCTTTGATAGTATCTACAAACCGTTTCAGTTAGGTTTGCTATGAATATTCGTATAAGTGCTTTTTCCTCCACAAGGAAGCTCCCAAATGAGAAGAACTGATCAATGCACATGGCTACACAACAAAAATTTTCCACCTAAGCTCTCAGAGTCCATATTTGGAACCAATGTGTGTATTTCTTCTGGAGAAAGGCTCTGATTCCTCAACCTAGAGCAGTTTCCACTAGGCATGAACTATGAACCGCAAATTGCAAGCTAAGTATTCTGTACCAAGACTATGAAATATGTAACTAATGTATTTCCCATGTTGTGAGGATATTAAGTGGCTACAAGTAAGACCATTGCATCTCTGTTGATCGTAGTTTAAAACAGAGCTACAGCTATATATTGAATGAAATCCTAGCTCCAGAGAAGTCAAAGTGCTTCTGCATTAACTTTTGATGGACCAAAATTTCACCCCTTGTTTTCTCTGACTGAGAAAACAGATTTATCTTCTGGAAGCTCATTGGCCTGAGTATGAAATGCAAGTTCAGATACACCAGCTGTAAATTATTTTGTATTATAAATAGACTTTTTGAACCTCTAGTGAAACAGAGGAAGGTAAATGGGGAAAGAATATAATCCACTTTCATTTGGCCTTTGTTTTTTCAGATTAGCAGTAAGTACTGATTTCCATCAGTAAGTAACATGTCTTTGTCAGGCAGCATTTGGTAACACTTTTCAAAGATGAATGGAAGTCATGGTAGTATAAGCATCATTGTAGGCCTGAAACTGAAATTTCAGCTGACAATTTTATACTGGCCCTATATTCTGTTATCATGAGGTTACACCTCCTCACATGTTTTCCTTTTGTTAGTACAGCAGAAAGCTAAGACTTCAGTAAAACCTTACACATAGCATAAAAAGATTGTGCTGGAATTTTGCAATATGTCATTAATTTCTTGCCTCCTGTGCCCTGGCACATTTTGAAAGGAATTAGCAGTACAATATTTACTAGTTCTGTTGGAGAGTTTCAGCTGTAATTGCCCGGATGCCATCTGCTGAAGTGCTCACAGGTCAGAGCCTAGAGTCAGGAAGGTATTTCAATAAAACAAAATTCCTTGTACGATCAGGGTCTGAGGGCAGTTGGCACCTCATGATTTGCTCTCCATGCTAGACAAATTTCCAATTTTTGTTCTTCTGGAAAGGACACTTTATGTGTGACCAAAAAGAGAAATAGTGAAAAAACTAGAAATATTTAAGTATTGCTATCATTACCTTTTGCTGCACTTTATGACCATATCATGACCACTCTACAGGAAAACAAACAAACAAACAAAAGGCCATGCCATAGCTGGTGATGTCTCAGGCTTCCTTAGTCCTGCCTGTTTGGACTGACCCCACAGCTCATGGCCACTGTATGTGGAGCTCCTGCTGGCCCCAGGCAAACAGCAATGCTGGGCAGAGCCATCTGCATGGTGGATAGCTGATGGATGGTGCAGAAGAGTAGTGCAGTAAAGAAACCTTGCCATTGTAGTGAGAAAGAGTGGCCCTCTTTTTGTACCCTTTTTTCTTTTGAAGCTCAGTGACTCATGCTGCAGCATGTCAAGCCCAAGCAAACACAGTTTACTGTTCATACAGTGACAGGCTCACAGCGGGGCTGAGGCTGGCTGGCACCTCTGGAGATGGCCTTGTCCAACCCTATGCGCAGAGCAAGGCCAGCTACAGCAGCTTGCTTGGGGCTGTGTCCAGTTGAGTTTTGAACATTTCCAAGCATGGAACTGCACAGCCTCCCTGAGCAGCCTGTTGTTAATTTGTACATTGTACCTGCAAAACCCAAGAGTCCCTTTGCTTTGCAGAAACTCCAAAAGGCACCTTTCATTAGTTTCTGCAGAGACAATGCTGCCTTTCACCCCCTGTGTAACTGTAGATGGTCCTAGATGACACCAATTTCTGCAGAACTAACCCAAGGCACAGGCTCTAGCCTTTAGTCAGAAATAGGGTGCAGTGGAAAAACGACCACAGCCTCACTGCCTAATTTGCTTAAGTGAGAGCTCAGGCAGCTGGTCCAAGTGCTGCTGGCAGCCCTGGCAGGGTCAGCCCCCCTTGTCTCCCATCTCCCCTCTTGCCTCTGTCTTTTCTCAGTGCCATAGCAGAAAATGGTCCACCTCAAGGGAAGACTGTCTTTTGAGAAGCTTTAGGCTTTGGGTCTGTTGCTTTAAAAGCCAGAGAGAGAAAAACAATCTCTGAATGACCAAAATGCCCATTCAATGCATAGTCTGTATTTAAGAATCACTGCATAATTAGCTTAACTAGTTTCACCCCAAGGAGGAATACCATGTTAAGCCCAGTCATTTTACCCATATTTAACAGCACAAATTATATTTCTAGAGATAGAAAAGAGAAAGGGGAAAGCAAAACAACCCTCAAACACTTGCGTTGTTGACTTGCTACTGATTTTTTGTCTTCTAGGACTCGATCCTGCAAGCTTCCTGCACTTGTGATCCTTCCTGGCAACACCAGCTTAGAAGATGTGGATCTCTGTCTAGCAATGCATTTCAGTTACAAGCTAAAGCAAGTACAGATTCAACGATATTTTAACTCTGATTTCCTCTGACATAAAGCATAAAAATATACAGCATAAAAGGTATCCGATTCCAATTACTGAGTTATCAGATCACTGAGGAGGTCTAGAGATGTTGAGAGTCATGGGAGAAAAGCTCTAGCAGCAGAACTCATGCAGGGAATTTTGGGCCCATTACCCAACATTTGCTACATTTTTTTTATTCCCACCCAACAAATATGATGCTTGACCCCCTCCGCATTCCTAGCATTTTCTTTCTCTCCTCTTCTTCAAACTTCTTTTGGAGAAGGTTGGGTGGAAATACCTTCACTCCTCCAAACGCTGTGAGAATAGCTGGTCCCCTAACACTTCCAGAGCAGCTTTACTTCAAATGCCGCCACAGCAGCGAACAGGTCTGATGAGGATTAACACGTCCC
This sequence comes from Fulmarus glacialis, assembly GCF_000690835.1. Taxonomy (NCBI): domain Eukaryota; kingdom Metazoa; phylum Chordata; class Aves; order Procellariiformes; family Procellariidae; genus Fulmarus; species Fulmarus glacialis. Next base: position 5,946 of record NW_009211909.1, read on the forward strand.
TGTAATTGGTGGATTTTGATCATTTACAGGAGTGACGTTACTCCCTTTGCTCTCATTGATTTTGTTTCATAAATCCCAAGTGTGATATTATCCCCCTGTAGTTTAACTGCTTTTTAGGTGGTGGGAAGGATGGTGAAGCGGAAGAGAATGGGGGGCATGTTGCACGGTTCACACTACATTTAATACTCCAATCCATATGTTTTATTTCAACTTTCTCTGGTTTAGGCTGCCTAATTTTCATCTTCAGCTTTGTTTGTTTCACTTCTCATTACTTCCTTTAACTTCCTTCAGTTTGCGATGTGTTACCCTGCTTTCTACTGTCTAAATTTGCTATGTATTTAGAGGTGCTTAGATTCAGTTCTAAAGGAGGTCACACAGAGTTCAGAAATGTTTGGAAAGGGAAAAAAAGGTCTGAGAAAGATCCCCTATTTTTCTTTTCTTCATGAAGGGTGCTGATGGTTTTGTGATTTGCATGGTAAGTGTTACTGGGGACTAGCTCTGGTATGGTTTGTCCACATGCACTCAGGACAGTGCAGGGTTGCGATGCTGTGTCCTCGCATGAGATCATATCTGCAAATGAGCAGTGGCAGATCTACTGAGGGAGGCTGAGGGGAGGAAGGGAAGAGAGAGACTGTATCAGTCCAATTCGAAATAATTAATGTAATCTTCCTGTTACTAATCTGACCAATTCATATCATCCTTCCCCTCAAAACAAGCTGCTGGATGTCGCATTCTCTTTTTTATAGACTTCCTGTAGCCATTAGCCCTACGTCAGCTTATGTGATATATCACGTGTCCTTTAAAACTCTACATTCATTTGAATGAGTTCCTGAGTTATTAGTTCCTCCATCCACCCACTGATCCCCCTCCTTCCCTCCCCCCATCCCAGGTAATCAGCAATTCAGCAGAACCTACTTACAAAATTATCTAGCCAGGAGGATGTTAGAGGTTTTATGTATATACGGAAGAGGACCAAAAACAATTGGCTGGGTAAAACATTTACACATAACTTCTGGCTTTCTCCCAGGCAGAGCTTTTGCAAGGGATTTATAGGTCAGATCGGCTCAGCAGTTTCAGCCTATTGCCCACCCTACCTTAACAAAGCTTGCATGTGTTTGTACAGCTGTGCTCGTAGCTGTGGGAGTCCCAGGGATCCCACAAGCCTTCAGTTCCTCTACCTCCCCTTCATCATTTACCAGCACACAAATGTGCACAGAATGAAACTGTAGAAAACTGTCTGACTAACAGGTTAAAGGCCCAGGATTCAAACCCTGTTTATTTTCTTTGCTTGATTTCCTGCCGTACAGTGAGTAAATGGTATTTTTCTCCTTGCCTTTTTACCTGTTTGTCTATCACTATCTGGCCAAGAATGAAAGAAACCATCCCTTTCAGGCTCCTTTAGAGGACTTCAAGGGACATACAGTGTTTATGTGTTGCTCTGGGTCTTCAGTGTTTTCGTTCTGTTTTGAAGGGGGGGGTGTTGGTATAAAATGGAGGTAGGCACACAGAAGTAAAACCGTCTGCATTTCCTGAAACTTCACACTGAGGAAGGGACTTATTTTAATTAATATTACGCCAATTCACGATTAAGTCCAGTAAATGCTTGATGCTGAGCAGTTTAGAGGCAGTTAATATACCTTTTTGAACTGGTGCCATGAATTACAAAGTCTGCCATCTGGGGAGGTATTACATTTGAAATTAAATAAAAAAACGTCAAGATGTTTCTGAAAATTAGCTAGCAAATTCCAGCCAATCTTACATTCATTAGGACTCTTTTTAAACAGCAAAAGAAAACAAGGAGGAAAAAAAAGGTTCTTAAATTGTATCTATTAACCTAATAAAGTCCAGAAACTCAGAATTTCAATAAAGTATTAGCTTAGCTAGTGATTTCAAAAGAAACTCTATTTGTATTTCAAGTATTATTGTCATTCCTAAAGTCTGATGCCAATTTGATAAAAGCTCTAATTCAGAAAAGTATAGACTCTACTAACAAAAGAAATTAAAAACTGTCACATTTTCAAAGGATCCTATTACTCAGTTCTTGCAGACATTTCTAATTAGAGAACTGTATTCATTAACACTTGATATGTTAGCAATCTGCCAAGATTTTTCCTTTTCTCTCTCAGGCATTTGGGCCTCTGTTCTGCAATGAGCTAAGTGAGGACTCACGTCCACATCCAGCCTGACTCGGAGGGTAGAGATTCAAACAGAGGGAGTGGGGGCAGGAGCTGGAGAGGCTCTGACACAGACAGCTGCAGGGGCGAAAAAAAAGACATTTAAGTTCTTTACTGTTCTGATCCCCTCTCCATTTTTTCATTTTATAATTATGTAGACATAAAAAGGAAAAATGAGAACCTCAGGTGGTGTTTTCATTGACACCTGTTTACAAAAGAGAACTCGTCGATCATTGTAAGGAGGATTCAGGCACTAGTTGAGGATTAAAGATTATGTCCCTGTTTGAAAAATCACATTGATATTTCTGATTTAAAAAAAAAAAAAATCAAGCTGCAGGTTCTCTTGCAGCACTCAGAACTGTATGGGAAAATCTGGCACATTTGAAAATGTGAAATAAAAAATCCCAGCTGCTATATCTTTTCTGGGGTGCTCTAGTCTCCTTCTGTTTTTGTTTGTTTTTCTCAGATTAACCCACATTTTACACATCAGGTAAGATGCTCACCAGTTGAAATGAAGTGAAAAGAGAAAGAGGAAGCATATGGATATGCAAGTAACAGTCACCTACAAAATGACCATGTTAAAGCTTTGCAAGGCTAGTCTCAGTGAGATGCCCCAGGGAAGTATTATAAAGAAACACTGCGCTAAGAAATCTCCAATCACAGTATTCTTCCGGACAATTACCCATACTACTGCTATACCAAAGCTTTCAAAAATCTTGAAGTTTACTTAAAAGTCTGAAATTAGAAAAGGCACACTGAAGATTTTTTTGTGGGGGAGGAGAGAAGTTGCCTTTTGGCTTTTGACACCCTTTCAGGTTCATATTTTCATGATTTCTGTCCAATTTTTTTTTTTTATTTAAGAGCTGAAATGATTTTGTCATCACACAGTTTCCTCGCTTTAGGACATGGGGGAACTGGAAGGAAGAGCTTCATGCCATACTGAATCAAAGGCCCTACTTAGCAGGTGACTACACACTTTGTTTCTTTGCACTGACGTGCACAAGAGACCTTCAAGAGATCTCTGTTGTTCACAATCCTGCCTCTTGACTCGGTAGAGAGTTACCTCTGTGTCCTGGAAATAAATGCAGAGGCATTGCAGAGATAAGACAGTAGGACTTCCATTGTCAAAGCTCAGGATAAAGTGAGGGGGGAATAACAGGCAAATAACAGTACAGATTACTAATTCTGTACATTTTCACTGAGGAAGTAAGATAAACTGTATTCACTGCTGAAAGTATGAATAGCTGAAGAAGAAGCTGATCTTCTTTTCCAGTTAATGAAGAAAGTTAGATTATTCGCAGACAGTACAGGAAGGGGGTGAGGGACTGGAAAACTCAAACCCTTCCCCTGAGATACATTTGGAAAATATCTGTGGGAGAGCTGAAGGAGTTTTTGTTTGACTTTCCATTTGTTTGGTTTGTTATACTGCAAAACAAAAAAAGGACGTGGGTATAATACAAATCTCTCCAGTGTTACAGAAGATCCACCTCCCATATTAATCAAAACATGTGAAGATAGGCATTTAACTGCAAGAATTTGTACAGTAGAAGGAGAGATTATTGCAAAAATCTGGAATGGAACTGCTCAGTGAACAGGGATAAAACACAAACATATCTGAGAATAGATGAACATGTTTGAAGCCGCCTCTTGCAATCCATGCAAAATTCTTGATGTACTGTGCATCCAAGTAAAAAAAGGTATCCTCAAGACTATTAACCTAAAAGCTACATGTATTTCTGAAGAACTCTAGGAGCTTAGTCCATAACTTACTCAGGCCAGCCACTTTCTTTTGCTTTTATTAATTTTCCAGGTACAAATGGATTTTAGACCTGCCTCACTTACCTAAATAACAAAGATAAAACCATTACAAACAAAGGAATTAGAATGAAGTAAATATGCTGCCTGCCACTTCCTTACCTCTTTTGTCCTCACTGCGCCTAAAATTAGAGGAAAATCCAAGTATGCAATATTTTTTTCACCACTTCATGCCAAATGCTGGTTTATACTGGTCATGATAGGGACCACATCTTGTCAAGAAGCTTCGGTCTGCTTGCAACACATAATAAATACACCTACACACAACATGTTAATGGCTTTCAGAGTACAATGGAAAGTCTTAATTACAATCTGCATGTTTTCCTCACATTTCTATACGATCCTGACCGCATAGGTCATCTCCGATTATAGGCTTCTAGTATGATTAGAGATATACAGCTTCCAAAGAGAAAATCTGATGTGACTGAATGGTAATCCTTTTGTCATGCTGCTCTCTTGGGGATAAAATTTCTGAACAGTGGATAATACATTAAGGTAGCTTTTGCCTTTAGGTGATCCAAGTACAGGAATTTATCATTTGGTAGATCTGTACAATGCAACCAGATGGTAACAGCTCACATTTTTGTAAGTAGAGGGGCACATTACAAAGAACACAAGGTGGTTGTTATCAATCCTAGCAGAGAAACCAAGGACCAACAAGCTTTAAGGCTTATACCTGGCATTTGTGAGGTCTGAAGATTTGTAGAGCACTCTGGAGAAATTTTATAATTAGTAACTGACACCATTCTCATGCTGGCAGCATTTAGAAAAAAATTGTGTTTAATCTTTCTTTTCTCTTTTCAAGAAGGATAGTGCTTCATTTAGGGCTCATTCATCCTGTATCCTTCTGTGGTTCTCACTGACATTGTGGTATTTAAGCCTATTCCTGCTAATCCGTTGCCATTTAAACCTTGACCTGGAAATGCTGCAGAAAATACAGCATACTGGGGAGTGTGACTGGGTGGTTGGCAGGAAGGATTTAGGAATATTGGAAAAGCTAATCAAAGAGAAGCAAGAGAAGCACAGAAAGAAGAAGTCAGTATTGAAAAACACAGAGGCAAATTCTTACAGGAAACTCTGCAATGTAATAGAGATTCCCTCTGGGAGAACAAAGGTCTCTCCCTATATGTACTGAAAACACATCTTCCAGAAACAGCTATTGGTGTTCAGATGAACACATGACAGAAAGAAAGAGGGGAGGAGGAGAAGAGGGGAAGAATTCAGTGGAAAACAGGAGAGAGGAAAGAAATTAAATGCACCACCAAGAGTTCTGGTTGTGATTTTAATGGCTTAAAGGCTCACCAAACCTTACTTTGCTCTGCACAGCTACCACCGCTGGGGCAGACAACTCCGTAGCTCCCAGCAAGCAGGTCTGTTGAAGAGGAAGCTTGTCTACTGCATGTGGGAGATAAACTGGCTATCGTTCCCCATGTTTGGGTCTTATGAATGATAGTCTTTCATCTCTGCTGTGTTCCTGGGGATATAGTTGTAAAACCCTATAAACTTAAAAATAGCAAGGGTGAGTGTCAGTTTGGGTACGATAATAAAATAAAGTTGAAAATAAGGCATAGAAGCTTACGCACAGCAATGCAATATTCAAAATCCCTTGATGCAAGATCGGTTTGTGGGGTTTTTGACCATTTTCTGTAGCATAGAAAACTGCATCTCACACTGGGCAATGTTGTGCAGTAACTTTCATTTCTACTGCTGAAGAATTAGTCATAAGAGGCAATTTTTGTCCCTGCCAGACTCCCGTAAACTTCAATCAGGTTTGGGTTTCATCCTCAGCTTTCATTTTAAAAACTGCAAAGTTAGAATTTCTGAGTATATAATAAACAATGTCATAAACCAATGAGAAAGTTCTATAGATTGAGCTGGGTAAAGCATAGCTATTTTCTATGAAGGCTTGTCTAAGCTATTTTCATTTGTGAACATGAAACAGAATACAAGACACTAAATGATAATTGAACATTTTCTATTGTATATATTTATATTTAAGGGGTCTATATATATGTATATGTATATATATAAGGTATATATATGTGTATGTATTTATATAAGGTAATGTAGAATAATACATTCAAATATTCTTAAAAAGCAGCATGAGTTATCTTTCATTTTTGTTAGGATTGCAATGTATGAAATGGTTCAAGGAGCATTTGTCATTCAGCTGGTTTTGTAGGTACACAGTTGGCTCCCTTTCTCCTCATCATCCTCATCCTGCAAAGCAGCACAGTTAGCCTAAGTAGACTGTTTCTGGTCTAGCCTTCTTTAATCATGACGAAAAGCCTAAAAGCCAGTAGAAGGTGCAATGTAATGACATTTTTTAAACAGAGAAACACTCAGCAAGTATTTATTGTGATTGGCCTAATTACAGCAGTAGCAGAGACGTGCCAATATGCCCATTATGGTTTTCTTACTCACTGCAACATCTTATTGGAGAAACTGAACTTTCAGCTCTAATAATGGTGGCAAACCTAATGGCTTTTTTACGGTATGTAATATCCAATGCCTCTGTTTGCTTATTTGGGTCTAGTCCAGATTGATTCTAAGAACTGAAATGACTCCTTGGTTGTTTTTTATTTTGGGGGTGGGGAAGAGCTTAGACAGTTATGAATGGTATGATGCAATTAACCTCCTCCCACCAGACTCTTTGCTATTATAATTCACACCAAAAGGCATCAGATATTTTGCTTGGAGGTCATGCAATAGGATGTTAGAAACGATGATTTCTGTGTCTTTTTTTTCTATATGGGGAGGTTAAATCTGAAACAGTTGTTAAAAAATAACTGTTCAGGTACTGTAACAATTGGGTTTGGTCTGAGTTGTATCAAAAGTGAGAGCTGACGCAGTGCATTCTCAGGCAAATTTCACAATGAGTAAGGGCGCGCTGGAGGGGAAAAGTGATGTAGCCTTGCTTACCAGAAGGAATTAGGAGGAGCGCAGCAATTGAAAACTTGAACTGAGAACTCATGGTCTTGTTGGCTCTCCACATAAAGATTCTTCCTTTTTCCTACAAGATTGCTTTTTAGGGTAGTAACTCTGTTTATCTCATTGTATTTCATGCAGACTACTGCAGAACAAAGAGCAGGGCTCACCAAAACTGAGGAATGGTCTTGCATCCGCTAAGAGCACTGAGAAGCCCAGTGTAACGAGAAAGCTTGCATGATAAGCAGAATATGATGTCATTCTCTAGGTCCAGCAAGATAGCTGTCTTCCTGAAAGTCAATTAAAGCCAAGAATTTTTAAACTAGGAGCTCAAAGTCAAGACCAAGCACCTGGACGGATGATATGAATGCCTGTCAATCAAGGCAACACCTTTAAATAGGTGATTTAGCGGTCTTAGCTGTAGTTTCTTCTTTTGACATTTCTGTACTTGCCATGATCATGGCCACAATGAACATTTTTAATTTCATATTCTTACAGAAGTTTGTAGGAAATTTCAGCTGCTCACCTGGATGTATTTATACACCACAGAGGTACAAATTCAGACTGGATATTTAAAGATCTGTAAGCATATCCACTCTTTAATTCTTAGATCCAAAGGTAACATCATACTTTTATCTACAGACAGCGTGAGAAATGCAATGCTATCTGGCTCCTTTATCTTTCAGAAGCAGGAATAAACAGCAAGACTGAATCTTTTTAAGGCTTCAAACTAAGCTCCTTTTATTTTCTTATATCTAATTCATATTCTATTATGTCTAGTCAATTTGTAACAAAAGAGTCTTTATCATCCTCTTGTTCATACATTTAAGTAATGCAATAGGGAACAGTAGCTTAGCAGTGAGAGCCTGCTCCACATTTCCTGTTTTCCAGGAGCAAAAGGGAGATTTCGCGTAAAATCAAACATTATATCCTTGCTGTGCCTTCTGGACATAGGATTCTTCCTCATCATCCCAGCAAAAGCTTTGCAATTATGTAAAACGCAGGGCTGATCTTTTGGGCACTGGAAACTTCCAGGGAACGCTCATGTGCCTTTTAAAAAGGCACAATTCATTGCTGTCACCTTATTTTTTAAATAACTGCTGCTGTGACAGACATTTCTATTTCATATAAATAACATTTTCCAACTAAGGTTCCCAAAGTTTTAGTTCGCTGTGCTGTATGATTTAAAACACAAGAAACCCATTGGTATATTTTCTATATCTTTCTTCATCTTTTAATTTTTTTTTTTTTATTTTAGAAGTGCATATATGAAGTTAAGAGAATTATTGTTTGAGTTTCTAAGTTACCACTAATTGGTTTTCACCTGAAATCACAGAACTTAATTGATCCAGGATATGATAAGTTTGGCCCACATTATGTTATTTTCAACCACTTCATAATTTTTATAGGAAATAACCATGAGGATATAAGCAGTCACCACATTCTTTCCTCACCAGGAATATACCTGTATTAATTTATATGCACAATAAGCAGCAGGAAAAGTTTAATTCCAAAGGGAGAATCCTATATCACTCAAGTACGTAATTGCATATTCACTATATGTGAACAATTACATGCCCAGCTGAGCTGTATAATCACCGTGATTGTAGGTGCAAATTACGTAATTGTACATGCTGGTAATTACCATAGCCATTTGCCTGTGAAGTCACCTCATCTGCATGTGTGACAGTGGCCTCTGCATTTTCAAATTAGGGAATTCATTGTGGGGCAAAACATTTAAGAAAATAAAGCCCTAAAGAGTAAGTCTCTTTTCCATACAAATGTCTCTAGCACTGAAACAAGCTGGGAGAGGCATATGGAAAAGAAACAAATTTATGTCTCCCAAGAATGTTATTGGAAGATTTTCACATGGTGTCACAACATTTTTAAACAGCAATTGCCAAATGGCACTGCTGCAGGAATCAGTATGAAAGAGCCCTTGCGGGAAAGTCTGTTAAAAAAAATTGATATTAAAGAGAAGTCATGTGAATGTCAGCTCTGTTTTGGAATTATTAATCCAATGTTTCAACCTAATAAACATTTCCATCCATTGTATTTCTTCACTTGCATCACCTGGCTTTGGCCTTCTCCAAGGGTAAGCCAACTGCTCCACAGAAAGATTTGAGAATGGGCCTGTTGAGTTGACTGACTCTGTACCTTCATCATCTCTGGCACAAGTTCTTTTTCCTTCTTGCACTCCCACAAAGCAATCTTAAACTCTTACGCTAAAAGGGAAGGTCACTTGCTTCCTTTATAATTAGCAACTTACTACTGACTGCTGGAATTTTAGAGAGAACAAATCCTCCATAAAACACTCAGTTTCATAGTCTGGATGGGCACATGTCCAAAATTATGATCTAATTCACAGCCTGTTGCTTGAAAATGATGCACGATGCTAACCTAGCCTTACAAGATTATTAAGAGCATGTCTACACCATCCAGTGTAGAATGAGAGAGCGCTTCTCAAGGTAGTGCCACACAAGTGTTTAAACCTATAGACACACTGCAGTATAGACCCGAATAAGTAACACAGCACTGCTGCTCCCAAGTTAATCAATGATGGATTACAGTACCTTACTATAATTAACGTACAGGTAGGTTAATTTGGGGTCGTAGTGGATTTCTTCATGATCCTAAAGTGCCGTGCTGCATATAAATGTAGCCATTTTGTCTAATGCTCTTCCTCGGGCTTATCAAAGGAGCTTTTGATCCCTTGTACTTTGATCTAACTTCTGTAATCCTGTCTGCCTAATAAGCACTTTCACGCTAAGCGCTATTTTAATAGTTTAGTCAATTAGTTCTTGTTGTGACGATGCTGCATCAATCATGCACATTTCAATATGTGTCCTAAAACCACTGCCAGTCACGTCTGCTTGTCAGCTTGCAAGGTGGGTCTTCTCTCTACATAAAACCTGGCCAGGAATACAGTACAATCCTATCTGCATTATCTTGTTTTCTGTTTAAAGTCTGTGGTGGGAAGGATGACAGCTATGTCTGCATCCACCAGCTATGTGAATGGCTCTTGTTTGTCCATCGCTTTCCAAACCAAGCTATTTTCTGTCCTCAGGCCCTACCTCATATATCTTCTTTTTGGGAATCCAAAGGCTGCAGAAAATGATATAAAAAATTTGGCACTTGTATCCTAAAAGCACTTCCAGCCATCTCCATTTGTCAGCTTCCAAGTCACTCATGTACAAAATCAGACCTATAGGTCGTGTCACCCACTCCAAGAGCTGAAACCAATGGGAAGGGCTTGGAGAAGGAAATGTATGGAAATTCTTTCACAAAAGACAAATCCTGCCAGAGGCAGGCTACAAAAGCGCATCTGCTCTGGTGAGCAGATATGTGGGCATGATCCCCTTTTTGTTATTTATGTGGGGCTTAGCTTGGTAACGTGGAGTGAGAACAATACCCCCGTTCAACACCAGCTGTATAATTTTAGATAGCACTTAATAGCCAATTGAGCAAGACCGATTCCAATCTGTCAGCGTACTGTGGTCTGCCCTCTCGCAGGAAGTGTTGTTTTTGGAACAATGTTGAGCAGCCATTGCCATTTTACTGTCTACTGACAGAAATTAATAGTGAAGGCCTCATAGAGCAATTTATCAACAGCCGTTTGAATTCACACTTTTTTCAGCCCTCGTATCTCCAGACCAGTGAAGGGCTGCCTGTCTATTTATGTCAAAATGTCAGTGGAAGGTAGAAATTGAGCAGGATCGACTCCTGGGAGTAACCGATCTCAGTGACGCAGGGTTTGGTTAAACTCCACCAGGACTGGTTTTGAAAGGGGCTGAAATGCCCTGGCTCAGGCCTCTGACCGGTCACAGGAGAGATGTAAACACAGATGCAGCAAGACCACTGAGAGCCCAGCCCTGCAAACGCAGCGCCCCAGATAGCGCAGTTAGCACCGCGCGAGACAAAGCGCCGGGAGAAAACCTCTGAAAGAAGCAATTGTTTTTTCTTCAATTCTACCGTGTAACATAAAGTAAAAAATACAGACATGTTAACTGACATGAGAAGGAAGTTTATTTTCAGTCTTTTTGTCCTTTTTTTTTTAAAATTAAAAAAAGCACGTTCCCACTCAAAGAGAAAATATGAACTACGGCCCTTTGAAAATCTTTTGTCAATTCAGTTTCCTCTACTGAAAATACCAGGCTGATATTAGTGTTCCTTCATATCCATAGACGGTGCTTGTGACACAAATTGTGTTACCATCCGCCTTAAATGACAGTGTAATTCTGCTAGAATACAACAGCACTCCCAGATGTACCGTATTAGTAGTGACAGGGTGTATACAAAGAGCGCTAGGGTGGCGGTGCAATTTCAGTATTCATAAAGAAATAAATTAACATCACAATGAAATTCAAGGATACTGTACCATACAAAAGACAAAAAAGAAAGACGTACATGGGGTATTGGTATTCCTGTCGAAGAAATGTTCTTTTTTTTTCATGAAATAAATAAAATTAGGACTATTTGGTAATGAGAAAATTATTTGAAGAAATATTTGTGTGTATATGTGTTATAAACATAAATTGCAATTAAATGTTAATTAAGAAAATACCATTCTCGGCTACATAGCGATTCTAAAAGGATTACCTTTTTAAGCATGAATGACATTTACGTAAAAATACCTTTGTATGCGATAGCTTTGAAAAAGATTAATCTCTAGACAGGTTTGTCCATACCATTTTTCTCACAATCTAGCATCACTGGGGAAAAATAGACTTTACAGTCTTGCAGAAACTTTGAAAGCACATTTTCCAGTAGCGGGCTTTATTTTCAGCAATTTATCTTTTGCTGCTTCCTTTCTTTGAATGCTACTTTTGATGCTGTTTTGTGTGAAGGATAACAGCAAACTGGCTGGAAGAACCTCAAAGGGGGTAGGGGGAGAGGGAAAAAGAAAAAAGGCTGCTCTGCTTGACAAAGAAAAATAAGCTTTCCCATTCTCTCATGCAAAAAGCTGATTTTTCCAGTATAAAAAAAAAATTCTGGCAGCACCTAATAACCTTCATTATTTGATATCCTAACCACAGCATCAAAACCCCAAAAATTCATTGAGGAAAATTTCTTTTTTTTTCTTCAGAACAACTCATTGTATACTCCACTGTCAATGCAGAGAAGAGGGTTTTTTTTTCTCCAAAATGTGTGATTTTTATTGCAAACCAGAAAGACTGTGGAGGTCCAGGCTATGATTCACACCAAAAGCCTGACATCAGGAGACTTCAGGACATGCTGCAAGGTCAGGAGCTGTAAAAATTAATGCAGAGTACACCCCCATTAATAAACAGTTTTGCAGAATCTGATCAGCCCAGGAACGACTGGGATATACTTTTTTCTTATTATAGTATTTGTTTGTGGTTTATAACTCCTTGGGCATACTGACTTGGTTACGTACATATTCTTTATGGCTTAGACAGGTACACTCTGGCTTAGACAGGTACACTCTTTGCTGG
>NW_009211910.1:0-14589 GCF_000690835.1 Fulmarus glacialis
GGGCTGGGGAAGGGTCCGGCAGGGCTGAGCGGGGTCGGGGTGTTTCGGAGGGGAACGGCACGGAGCCACAAGGATGATGTTTCAGGGGCTCTGCATGAGGATCTGGCAGGGGGCTGCTGGGGTTTAGGGGGTGATAGCTGAGATTTAATAGCCAAACTCCAACATTAAACACCTCCTCATAGGGAATTTCGCTGCTTGCAGCGTGGAAGAGCCCGTGCTGCCGTTGCGGAGCACTGGGGCCGAACGGCACAAACCCATCGGAGCTCACCCAACGCACTCGGACGCAGAAGGGTGGAGAGGGACAAGCCCCTGCCCGACCCCGTGGGACAGCAATGCCCTTTTCATGGCGGGGGGAAAATGAAACACAGGTCAGGTCAGTGTAAGGCTGGGAAAGGTGCCCTCCCGGAGCCCAGAGAAAAACTCCTCAAGAGGTAAAATTTCATTTTACAGCACTTTGGGCTTTCTGCCCCAACCAGGACTTTAATGCTCCCACAGAAGGAGGCTGAATTATCAGCTCAAAATGGTGAGAACTGGCCAAAGAGCAGCCCTTTTCCTCCCCAAAGACAGCTCCAGGGTACAAACGGCAGCAACCTTCCAGGGACTCCAACTTTCAGAAAGTCACGTACATAAATCAAACCAAATCCGGAAGGTAAAGGCCAAACCCACAGTCATTGCAACACAGCAGCGCACGTAAGAGCAACGCCGATTAGCTGCCCTCATCTCAGCTCTCTGCAGCACCAGTGCTTTGTCTCTAAACCAACATTGTGTTTTCTTGCATTCCTTTGTATTTCCAGACCAACAGAAAAAATAATTAATGTGATCATCCGAGAAACACGTAACCGGTCGCTTAAGACAACCCTGCGTGTATAATTGGATTTTGGTATTTCTGAACTTGAAGAGCTTTGATGGAAAAGTTAGAATTTGTCTTAGCTGTGCTTCATATTTACTTAGTTGTTGTGTTGTACAAACGCAAGTGAAGGCACGGCCTTCGCTCAACGGCAAAGGGATCCCGGCTGCAGTAACCACCCCCTCCGTCAGGCTTGAGCGGGAATCAAACGCAGAACACTTCAGTTTAAAAGAAAAGTGGTGAACTACAGCATGTCTGTGTCTACAAGACAACACCCTTGACCAGAAAGCACAACAGTTGCAAACAGACATGAGTATAAAATAATGGCAGTGATGAAACGTTGTTGCAACCCGATCTACAGGTTTGCCATTGATTCTGTTTGATCTCACTTTCTCCTTCTTAATATGGACAAAACTTGCCGAAGTTTGGCTATTAAAACATATAGAAAGCCTATAGCAAGTTCATTATGAGCCTTTCTGTGACAGACAAAGATTACCTCTCAGGCTACTATAGAGACTGCCAACTCCAGGCCAACAAAGAACAGCTTAAGTTTATTAATTTTACAGTCAGGACATTTCACTACACAGCAGGGGGGAGGGGGCGGGAAAAATCAGTCTCAACAGACCATAAATACCGGTTGTATTTTACATTACATAGATAGTTTCAATTGATTTATACTTTAATGATAAAAATGGTAAGCTCTGCATTTTATTCGTTACCTCTTTCTTCAGAGAAGGACTTTGTTGAATCAAAAGTAGCTACATCACCATTTCTCTAGAAGGAAAGGAATAAAAGACTGTTTACAGGAGCAGCACACAGTAACCACACAAGGTATGCCTTTCTAGTTCTCATACCATCTTACCCAGGAACATATAATGTATTCCTTTATTTTCACAAACAAGCAAAAATTGCCTCGGTGGAAATGTGGCCGAGATTTAATTCACAAAGCCATCAATGAGATCAGCTTTTAAATCTTAGTTACCCATTTGTAAAACAAACACTAATGCGAGTCCAGTGCTTTATAGCAATACTTTCCTTTTGTATCAAACTAGGTTAAGTAAAAACGACTTGAAATCTCACAGAAACCAGTGATAAAGAGGTCAGACAAACAACGTTATCAAGAACACATGTACTTTAGGAAACAGCTGCACGTAAGATTTTTCCGAAGAGAAGGACTATACCTGGGGGTGAGTTTTGTTCATGCTTCCCAGAGCTACAGCCCTCACAGCAGCGCAGAGGACCGCGGGGAGTTTTCTGCACCTAACAGGAGCGATGTTACCAGGATACAAAACCCAACAGAGGTAGGAAAGCAAGGAGCGTGCTGCTGCCTGGGCACACAAGCAGGAGTCGACGGGGAAGGCAGCACCGAGCCCATGCTCCAGCTCCGGCTGGAAGCGGGGTTTCTGGTTTGCTTTTCATTCCTCCTGGCTCCATCTTGGTTTCACAACAGGGCATTAGGCAAATCATAATGGACACGGAGATTTTGGATGCCGAGACCCCCGCTGCCACTTCTGACGCCAGTTCGGAAGATGAACGTTCACCCCCAGCTGGTGCTGACTGCATTTAGCCTGGTGCCGGTCGGGGAGAACCCCCCTTCATGATGAAAGCTTGAGGGAAGAGAGTCTGATCATCTTCATGCAAGACTCCTTTCTCCCCACCTCCTTCCCAAGAGAGAGCTGACACGCTGACCTCGTAGCAGCATCATCCCAGACTCCTGCAAGACGATCAGATCTCAGCAGAGTTGTGCAGGATCTGGAATAACTTCCCTGCTTGGGCAACGAGCTCAGGCATAGCAAGTCCTCCAGGGTCCTCTCTTTTACTTGCCTACTTGAATTTCCAGGCCTGCAGTAAGGCTTAGCAGCTCAGCCTGTAGCCAACATGAACTTACAAATTGATTGCAGCCTTCTAAACTGGCTGCAGGTCTCAGCACAGCACACGCAGAGTGGAGTTCTGCAGCTTCAAGGATAAAAAGTCACGAGCGGGCAGCTTTGCCACGGGGGCAGGGGGGAGAAAAACACTGGCATAAAGTGTTCGAGGAGCTCATGTTCTTCTTGCTTAGGACTCAAGTGCCTCCAAATTGTTGCCACCTCACACGTCACAACTCTTCCCCAAGCACTAGCAAACTAGATTACCAGGGCTTCGGAGGAGAAGCTGGCAGCTATACTGCCTATAAGTTGGCCCCTAGACAGTTGCCTCGAATTGATTCAAAGCACCAAACAATGCCCAACATGGAGGAACGATTACAGCTACCTCTCTTTCCATTCCCACACATACAACTCATTCTCGATTACATTGAGTTAATATACGCTTCTTGACAAGGGCATCTGCCAATCCTGCGCTCACGTGTTCACAGACCAGCCAGAATTAAATACAGTCTTTTAGGAGCTCCTCCTTCGGCATGGCAACACCAGCCTGTCCAAAGCAGAAGCTTCTCACAGGAATACATCACTGTTAAACTTGGTGCTAAGAAAGCTCTTCTGTTGTGAGGGGAATTTTGGGTGAAAACACCAAACCCCAAGTAGCAAACAGTCTGCAAGTCTGGGCACCTGCTACAATATGGAAGAATGACAGATTAAGGGTTAAAACCTGTGTATCTTAAATTCTGGATCTGTTTATCTTTAGAGAGGAAGTTTTAGTTTCTAATCAGACTTGATACAGAAGGACTATTCTGAGCCTTCAAAAAGCTTATTAGGTGGCTGTGAGTTTGCCGAGTCCCATGTAAGAGCCAGGTCAAGCACGCTAGCTATCCATACCCCCTGAAACAATCCATGATGAAAACATTTAAAATGCAGAGTAAACCCACTCTTACAGGCAAGTGTCCACAAGACCAGACATCCATCAGATTATCAAGCTTAGCTGTAGGCAGCCAGGCAGTTGGGTTGTACAACAGTTACCCCACATAAAAAACCGCTAGTTCGGAAAAACGAGTTCATGAGAATGAGGTAACAAACACAAGCAAGCCCTTCTGAAGGGAAAAAAAAAAAAAAAAAAATCTTTGCTAAAGATCAGAGAAGCTGAAGAGGGAACACAGATTAAGATATCCAGTATGATAGGAGACTATTACCAGTTCTAGCACCTAAAAAAACCCCCCAACCCTCCTAAATGTACCATGGCTATTTCTGCCAGCACCGAATTGCGCACACTTGAGAGGGTTGCCTCATTTGTGTCAAGATGATTCCATTTAAAATCTGATACAAGTTCAATTGAACACATGCCTAAAGAGAATATAAAATGCTTTCCTCCTGCAATTTCGGTAATTTAAGGCCCTTCATTTAAACAGTGGTCTTGGGCAGAGATCAAACCCAAATTGCAGCCTCCGAAAATGAAGACGTCAGGAAGTCAAACATTTACCAAAAAATGAGGAGGACAAGCCATTTTGCAAAGTCAAATGTCAAGATAGCTTACACAGACCATTTAGATTAGAAATCTTGAGAAACAGTTCAATTCCTGCAGCCTAGCTAGTATCTGATTTTACTGAAGGAAGGTACTTCGACAAGAGCTTACAAGTACAAGACTTAGCAAATTCTTCAGACTCTGGCTCACTCTGGAAACAGTAGTGCCAAGTGACAGATTGCCACAGGCACAGAGCTTCCTGTGACCTAACAGCACCTCACCGAATCACTGGCTTCACTGCACAGATCACTTAGCTGAAATGTCATTAAACAGCCAACAAAAGACAAACCATGTAAAACTTCTGTTGAGTTTTCTCCCTTTGTCGTAGGCAGATACAAAGCCAAATGAAAGCAGAAATTGTTTAACACAAACCTGGGAATGTAAGCAATACAGTCAAAGCATGTTGGAAGAGAAAGTTTTGTGAAATCAAGTCATCGACATGATAATGTACTGTATACATTTGAAACAGGCAAATAGCCATGTTTTCCTGAAGCTGTAACACTCCCTCTGCAACTACATGTAATAGTAAAGGAAAACATTTTAACAGACTTGAAAACATTTCCATGATAGTTATTCAGTTAGAAAAACTGGGATTGCTCAAGTCTTTTCTGGAAAGGCAATCCCGAACAACATAGTGCTAAGACAGGCAATAATCACTGAAGCAGAGCCTATATTTACAGCGTAATTTGTGAACATCGGTTGCACACATCACATTTGATACCGCTCAAAGCGGAAGATTGGCATCCCGCACCAAAACAGGGCTGTATACTGAGGTTTGCACGTGAGCAGAAACACACGCCTCAACTGAATCACTATTGCAGACAGAGGGATTTCCTGCCCCTGCTATCGTGCAAGTGAACAGTGTTCCAAAAACATCATACCATCAATTTTCACAAGTCACGCTTGAGGCCTTTGCAATAATGCCACCTGCACACAAAGGTACCCATCAATGGCTGCTGGCACCCAAATTTCTGGGCTACCACGTTGTCCCACTGAAGAATTTAGCATGAAGAGGTACCACTAATTTAAGACTTCAAATTGCAATTTCCGCACGACGATACAAGCCTGCTTAAAACAAACATGGCTTAATGCTCTTAAGCCTTATTGACAGAAAAACTGCCCGAGTGCTTCTAGGCTAGGGTTTGCAGAAGCACTGCACAGGCCACTTAATGCACATTCCTCTTAATGGCGCCTGCAAGGCTCCATCATCTGTAGTTACACAACCATCAGCGTTACAGCCGAATTAGGAACCAGTTCTAACAGTGAGGGAACACACCACTGTACCCTCCAGAATCTCTACAGTTCTCACCAGAATTCAAAACCTGAAGAGGTGTTGTTTGGTTTTGGGTTTGGTTTTTTTTTTTTTTTTAAACCTTCAAGGGAGTTCTGTACAATCAACAAAATCTGACGATGAGTTGGAGATCATGCATTCTAGCCAGCTTTCAAACACTTAGAGAGACCTTAAAATAGATCATACACCCCCCCAACTTGCCAATATTACGGGAACCAGCATATAGTAATCTCCTCAAAGAAAAGAACCGCAAAAAAAATATTGGAACTATGAGGAACACTGTTAGTTGTTGTTGTGTTAGGGAATCATACAGCAAAAGCAGGTGACATTGCCCACGAGAGGAATGCTACAGATAGGCTTTCATACTGAATATGTTGTGGTCAATAATTAACCATAGCAAAAAGCTATATAGTCAACATTTTCTATACAGTCAATTTTATTTGTCTGTTCTCATTTCTCAGGAATCAACTTGTTTCTGTAAATGAAGTTACAAGACTAGAATAGTTAATGAAGAACAGAAAGTAGAATTTCTTCAGAAAACACAGATGCTAACTTTACAAGCAATTTAAGACTTAAAGGCTAAAGTTTGACAAAATAATTGACCGTGTTATGTTCCGTGTATGAAGGGATATGTCTGTAAGTTTTAACAAAGTTTCCATCTTTCACAAACGGAGTTCTAGCCTACAGTACCTCACAAATGCTTTCCATCTTGGATACTGCCACACTGTAGAAAAAATATATTTTTGCTTTTGGACACGGGGTTGTTTGTGCATGGACATTAACAAGTACAAAAATTCAGCAGATAATTTTATAGTATTTTCTCTTAACTACAACAGAAAGTGCAACACTAAAAAGGCATCTCCCGCCTACTTAAAATTTCTTATACCTTTACAAAGCTAACTCTGAATGTACACATTACACCTTAGAACACACAAATAAGTTTGAAAGTGTCATGGCGGAAGTATGGAAAGCATGCTTACAGCTTTTGTAAGCAAAAAGACACAGAGCAAACACCAGTGAAAAGTGATTATGTCTGGGAACAAACATAAATTCAAGACGCCTGAATCTTCACTACTAGTTGAGAACAAAATCCTGTGACATTTGTTGATTCTGTAACTTTGTTTGCATTTAAAGACTGGCCGCTAAGCTTCTTATCTGAAGAACCACCACAAACAATCAGGAGTGCTAGCTCTGTTAGAATTAGTCTATTGGATCCAATGGAGACTTATTTAAATTGCTGATTGAGCCAGATTGACTTTTGTAGGAAGAGGTCCTGCTTCTTCATGTTCCTCAGTCTTGCATCTAACCACAACAAGTGCAGAGGATGGATATCTGTTCAGTTTTTGCTCATTCATGTATTCCAAATCTCCATAGATGCTCAGCTTCTGAAATATTTAAACAATTTACTTTAAGACAAAGACTCTCCATACTGTGAATAAAATACATTTCATTATGCAACTACATTCCTGGTTCTGATGGCTGCAGCCCTTCAACACAAGTTAACCCAGGCTTTCTGTAACATCTGAAATTTATGGCTGGAACTAGATTTGAGTCCAAAAGATACGTATTAAATCTGCCAGAATAACAGTAGATACAGTGCTTGTGTAACAGCTCCTTCAGTTTGCAAATACTGTGAGCTTTTCTTATTTCAGAAGTGGGGGATCTCTCTGGGCACTAGAGATGCTAGTTCAGCCAGTTCCCCTCTGATCAGACTCTCTGTGCTCACAGATAATATGCTGTCACTTCTGTTCTCACTGTTGATCTTCCTGGATTAAACCCATAGTGTGTTCCATCTACACCATCCAACCCTCGGTATAGCTTTATTCCCAGAGAAATTAGAAGCAGCCTCCATTTGTTAAGAGTAATCTAAAGGTTGTCAAGAGGAGAGCGCTACAAACCAAAAGACATCATGTCTAGGCTGCCTGAGTAAGGCTCAGAGCCCTGATCAGCCACAGGAATGAGAAGAATTGTTCAGCTATAAAAATCAACATTTAAATAACAAAATTGATTTGCTAACCACATCTGCAAAATAAAACAAACAAACAAAAAAACCAACAAACAAAAAACCAAAACCCACTCTTTCTAGTCAAACCTCCCCCCAAATGTTTCTTAGTCTCTAGACAGCTGTAACATAAAAGTAATATAATGAATAAATTCAAAATATTGTAAGTTATAAAATAGAGTTACCTCAGATGGAACATATTGCTCTACAGCTGTAGCTACAGTTGCGCAACAAATCCAGAGCAGCACCAACACTGACAGGACGAGTGTAGTGGTTAAAATCCAACTGGAATTTCTGAAATGAAAAGAATGTTACTAGATTTCACATACTGAATACAAGACAATGGATCCTCTAAAAAGTTTGGCTCAATTTTGACTGCATTGCCTGCTGATTCACTAGTCTCTAGCTCTTCCAGCTACAAGGCCCACTTCAGGCTCCTGGGTACTCTAATGCCTATTTAGTACTTGAAAGACACAAAAGATTTGCTGGGATTCTGTTCGGCCCTAAGCATCCTCCCATTTACAGTTTTAAAAACAGATTTTTCTGTTACGCATTTAAGGTGCAATTCACTGATCCTTCATGTGTAAACTTTTAAGGAGAAAGTAATCAGAGTAAGGCAAAGAAGAACCAACATGCTGATCTTCAGCAAAGCTTTAATAAAGATATACTGGGTATTTTCAGCCTGGAAATAAGACACAACAGTGTCTTTCATATCAGACAATCCCAAAACAAAACACAAAACAAGTACTTTGCCCTGAAACATACCCAGAGCTAAAGAACAGGCAAAATACAGTATTGATTAAACAGTTCACAGAACAGTGTAGGAAATGATCAATATGATGTTCACTTGAAATGGAAAGGAGAATCAAATTTGGCAGAATAGCCTGCAAATAACATGGGGCCAGCAAGGAGAAGTAGCAATAACAAACAGTCAGATACACAATTTTAACTGCTACGCATCCTGAACCTAGCAGACTTGTAGCACTTTGGGATCTTACAACAGTGCCCCCATACACACACAGGAAAGGCCATTATCCTCCTTAGGTACGAACATTCTAGAATACACATACATGGAAAGACACTTGAAAAAGCTGTCATTTTCTCGCTCTTCAAAAAGTCCTCGGTAAGTCTGTGAACCTCCTGGACGTAGGTTTGCTGAAATACAATAGTAGAAACAGCCATCAGGAAAGCAGTAAAAGAGAAGACCCAAACGCCACACAGTTTGTCTATACAGAGAGCATAAAAGGAAGCTTTTAAAATGGCACTAGCTTGCATGTTTCTATTTCCAGCAGAGCTTAGTTTCTACTACAGACTTTGCTAAGTGTACATAGTGCAGTCTACACGGCAAACAATTATATTTCAGCTTTCTAAAAATTTGCTTTCATGTGCCACCTGCAACTTCTTCTTTTTTTTTTTTTTTTCCCTATGACAGGGAATGTTTGCATTTCCTCTTCCAAAACACAAAGAACAACTTACAGGCTGTTTTACTCAGTGACAAGGATCCTCTTGTATCTCCAGTTTCCTGATCAAGCTGTGGAACATACTGCACTTCCGGCTTCGACTAAAACAAAATAAGGAGTTAGGAGATCCTGCTAGCAGGCTTCCACTGATCATAATAATTTCCATTTTCAGAATTAATACAGAAGTTAACCTTAAGACATGCACCATTCACATAAATTTGATTTTTTTTTTCTCCTGCACTGGCCCTAAGGGCAGTGAAGTACTATAAAAAACTAAACACTTCGGATAGTGCTCCACAATCTTTTCTGTGACTGGAAGGAGCAGAGTTAAAATTTAACAGCCAGGACACCTTAATCTGAATGAAAAAGGCAAGCACCTGGAATATGACAATTTTGCCATCATCTGCTTGAAGGTAGAAAGTCCATGAGGATGTTATGAAGCTCTGAGCTGAATCCATCATGTCACTCCAGAATGATCTCACCAGTGTCAGAGGAAAGAGGAGATGAATTCTTGGCATCAGGGACATTAACTGCAAACATAACATTAACTGGTTTTCCATTTGTTTTTATATGAAAAGGACAGAAGTTATGTTCTTGCTAACCCCTCGCCCCATGTCTAGATTTCAGTCCTTAGGAAGATTTATTTTCCATTTGAAGAAATTTAAAAAAGAGAAGACAAGCTGCACAGAAAACAAGTAGGTGGTATTTGAAAAACATGTCATCTACTTACTTGCTCTTGCCTTAACTCAGCAAATGGCAATTGGTTCTGGCATCCAAGATGGCAAGCATATTGTTCATCAGATTGGGAGTATGCTTCAGTACAGGCTGCAAGGAAGAAGTTACTCAAATGAGAAGATAAATTCTGCATTTTAGTTAAGAAAACATTTTCAGTATAAGTTGGATCAGAAACAAAGCAGCAGTTAAAAGACTGACAATCCCATTTGCAGGGAAAGATATGGCAATCACTCCAAGGGTAGCATTTGCTCTGAGGTCTAATGAAGTTGAAGAATCAGAGCTTAGACAGATGAGGTAGTTGAAATCTGAATGCAACCGATCAGAAATGATACTCTGGACAAACTCAGGGATGCAAGTTTTCTTTGATCTTCCCGCTACCACTATAGTTTTTCCTCTACACATCATGTAAACATGATTTTTTTTACCTCAGAGAACAGAGCTGGAATCCTAAAAAGAACAGAGGGACCATCAGTCCATTAAATCCCTTAGAGGTAACAGCAGAAGTCATGGTATCACAAGACAACCAAAGGAGCATTTTCCGGGTGGCGTGAGGAGTACAGAAACTGCATTTAAAGTATTAGGAATTTTTTTTTTTTTAAATTAAAAATGAAGTCAACTCTTTGTTTTACAGAAAGCTTCTATTTATTGTTCACTAGAGACCATGAAGACCAAGAAATCTAAATTACTCAGAAAGAATAATTTAGATTATTCTGCCCAGAGAGATACTGGGCAGACAATATATGGGCATAGCTCTTCTCCAAAACACTAAAGCTTAGGTGAACAATGTTGCAGTACTACCTGAACTAAAGACTCAAACAAAGTACTGACACAGAGGACAGTAGTTCTCCCAATTTTCTGCAGGAACAAATGGACCATCATAAAGGCTAAGAACAGCACGGCATCAGCAGCTAAACATTTCAGTACGCAGCTCATAGCACCTGAACAGCAATTCTATGGTAAAACTGCCACCAAACTAGTGTTTGTAGGCAGAAAGAAGCATCAGAAGTCAGAATTGAGCAGATCAGCCAAGATGTATCTTGCCAAGCACAGAATACTTAGTCAGGGCACCAACCAGTGTAACAGATTATGGAACATAAGCCAGCAAAAGACAACAGCCTCAGGAAGGAGAGTTAAACCAGAAAGTAAGCAACTGTTCAATTACCTCTACATGTGGTCTATTGCTACATTACTCTCTTTTATGGCACTCTTTCATGTGTGGTTTGACAACTAGATTGACATGCTGTATCACAGCTATACACAGTGTATGACAGACTAGAGCATTAGCCCATTTCTAGAGTATTTAATGCACTTTTGTATCACATTAGCATCTTTGCATGTCAGGCTTTCTACTTGCGTACCTTCCATCAGCTCTCTGAGCTAGCCACTAACCCTCTTGTTTTATGAGCTACTGAGAGGATAAAAGCCTCCTTTGAGTGCTGGCTTGGTGCTTAATTGTATTGGAAATATAGATGGAGAGCTCCTACCTCTCCTGCTTTGGGTGGTTATGTCCCACTTACTCTCTGAATAAAACTGTGAATCAGCTGCCTCAATATTATTGGATTAAAGTTCTGTACAATTCCAAAACAATATTAATTGGCCTGTAGTACACGTATTTCACCTTCACTATGAAATTTTTGCTCTTACACAGATAATCTGAGAGAATCAGTCACAAGTATTTAATGGCCTATTTCAAACAAAACACGTACCTCATTCCCAAGAGTTTAGCTGTAGGTAAACCTCAGGATGTAGCCTAGACCACAAGTTACAAGGCAGACAGCACATTAAGATCTGTGTTCTTACTCTGTCCGAACAATTCACTTGTATATGCAAGTTTGTCAGGAATTGTAAATGGGACTGATTGTCGCATGGAATTATTGAAGGAAAAGTGTTAATCTGACTGGATTTTTTTCCCCAGCCATTTTGTGTTTTCTATGACAAACTGTTTATAGTAAAATGAAGTATTTCTAATTTATTTACAGAGACTGATGATACTTAAGAAATTCAGGAAAATAGCAACACTAAGGATCAGGTAAGGAGAAACTTGCAGAGAACAGACAACCTTTCCCTAAGATTTTTTTTTTTAATATCCTGTACATAAACTTTAAGAAGTTGTTAAACAAAACCAGAAAGCAACTAAAGTAATCCCACCAATTTAACAACCCCCTTTCAGACGTTCCTGCTCTTCCCTCTGTTATGTCTCCACATTATGGGATGTTGAAGGAGTACTAAAGTCTTACCAGAGTAGCATTCCAGTTTGGTTCGATTCAAATCAATGCCATCATCCACAAACTGACAAATGGAAAACAGTCTGCAGCCTCGCTGGCACGCGTACAGTTCCTCTTCCTGGGAAGGCACAAGAAAAGGCTTGCATCCCTCCAATTTATTCAAGAATAAATTGTCAGAAAACAAACAATTTTTTTTTTTTGGAAATGCTATGAAAAGCCACCCACCTTCCCTCCACTAGACCTAGAAGCCAGCTAAACGTGACACTCTGGATCATCTGAAATAAAACCAAGCTACAGCTCTTTAACACTGTAGTATACCTACGGATTTATTTCAAACAGAGCTCATCGTTCTGTAGTGGGGCAGACCTGGAACAGCAAATTCTACTTTGTAATTCCAGCCCTACAACTCACAGGCAAAGTTGCACCACATTTTTTTAAAAAGTGTTGCTTTTAAAAATAAGAGATATGGCTGTAAAAGATTTACTGACATTTAACCCTACAAAGAGTAGATAGTTGTCGATCTCAGAACTAATTTTGACAGCGTATTACAATGTATCTACCAGACTCTAATCAGAACTACAACAGAATTGTCAAAATAAGAGATTATTTTCCGATGTACTAAACCAGTTAACCAGGATACTGGTAAGTTGCCAAACCAGTTCCACAAACACACATTTTTATTTAGTACATTGAACTGAAGGGGAAAAGTGCTTCCTCACTGCAACTATTAAAATTATGCAAATACAGAAAACCTACACCTAGTATTACTTCTGTCCACAATATCAAAGGGATGGACATGCGCTTTTCAATACAGTGCTCTCCACATTGCAGAACCAAAGACAGCCTCCATTATATGAGTGCTCCTACTTATGATCACACCCTATCATTAATCAGACCCATTAAAACCACTAACCACATAACCACTCACATGACTGCAGCCAGTTGCTGTACAGGTGGAAAATAGACTCTGAATTAATTTAACAAAAAAACCCCATACCACACCTTCTGTATAACCTATTGTAAATTAACCGGCCATTGTTTGTCTCTGAGAGCACAAGTTCACATGCTTTAAAGGCACAAAAGTAGAAAACTGTGAATGTAAATTAAAACTTAGCTCTAACAACACTGACAAGGTGGCTAAGATAGTCATGCTGTTGCAAAAAACATGTTTTGTAACTTGATATCCAGGCAGAATTAGCTTTAGCAGACAGATTTCTATGGCAGTCTTCCATGGAAGTCTCAATGAAGCTTGTCTCACTTTCCAATGAAAACTAAAACAACTTCCTTCAATTCAACTGGTATTTTTGTGATAAACAGAACAAAGACTAAATGTAAAAGAAGAGATGGGTGTATTATTCGACAGCTCCAACACCACACAACAAAGAATTCAAAAGTACAGTAAAAATCACAGAATTATCAGCTTTCCCTGAACTTGAAAGAGTCCTCTAACAGAAACAAGAGCACTGCGCCAAAACAGTATGGAAATATATTAGCATAATGTTTAGTCCTAATTTCTCAGATTTAGTTATTTCTCCTCACTATCACCACACGAAGGCTCCAAAACATGCCATAAGTACAGATGCTAAGTTTACTTGCATTCCACAAAACTCCCTGTTACTTCCCTCTGTGGGGATACCAATATCAGCTAGAGTCACAAAACCCAATTTAAGTTTCACATGAAAGCAAAGCCCTATTATCTAACATTGCCATCGCTTCCATTTGTCCGCTGCCCTCATGTGAAAGCTCAAAGATGGGGTAAGAGCTCCCATCATTTAGAGATCAACCTGCTACATAGCTGCAGCTGATAATGAAGTATATTGCCAAGAAAGAACGAGAAAAGATGAGATTTTCCAAAGTCAAACCAGTAGTTAAAGGTTTACAAAGCTTTGAACCAACAGCAAACTCTGCAGTACGAAATTAGATTCCCATTAGGCACTATTTCAGTATTTTATCATGAGATGAAGAAAATTCCATGCAAGTGAATCAAAACACAGGTTGAAGGTTCTGACAAGCTACTTTTTTATTATCATTTATGCTTCATCTTTCAATATCCAAGTGTCACACTAGCACCCTGCCTCAGGATCTTTGGCCTGTCATGGACACAGCACCGTTTTAGTGCCCAAAAATATGGAATAGCCTAAGTCAAATTACAGCTGCCTCTTTAGGAACAGGAGGGAAAAAAGCAGCAAATCCAAAACCCACAGAAGTACCCAGCACTAACAAACCTATACTTTGAAAACGGCCTTTCTTTGGTAAGCTGCAGCCTAACTACCTATTTTCAAAACGAAGTGACTATCTTTAGAGAAGCCACTGCATTCCCTACTTTGAGGGGAAGAAAATCTAAGCCAGATGAGAAACGCCACAGAAGAAGAGCAGCAGGCTGCTGACTGCACCTGAGCACTGCGAGCATGAGCTTCCTTCGTATTTATGTTTACTTAAAGACACGTCCAACACTGCTTGAGAAAACATGCACGGGGACATGCCTCGAAAAGGGCTCCTGCCCCAGAAAATCCCGGCTATTTCCTATCACTCTGGAGCACAAGGGCCTGCGGGGGGAGAGGGGCAAGCGACAGGCCAGGGGATGGCCGCGCCGGGGAGGCCGGGGCCGTGCTGCCCGCCAGCCCCGCAGCACAGCT
>NW_009211911.1:0-7788 GCF_000690835.1 Fulmarus glacialis
AACTCTGTCCCAGCTGGAACCAGGACAGGCCTGATTTTCATGGAATATTGAATTCTACTTTATGGAAGCAGGGCCTCCCACTAGGATGTCTCAAGTTAGATGCTCACAAGCAATGATTCAAAAAGCCTTGTCACCTTAGGAACTGTATCTCTCTCTATTATGGAATGAAATAGCAGAGAATATTGAAGGTTAGACAGAGGTATGCTCGTTGAGGTATAATGAGTGAAGAAATACATACAATTCCTGCTTACAGAGGATTTATGCTATACCATTAATCACTACACAGCCATTTTCATGGATGTTAAAAATCTAACCATTATTTGAGATTAAGACAAAATAAACAAACAGACTTAAAAACCCCAAGTAGTATGAATAGGTAGAAGTTTTAAAAAATGAATAGTATTTGAAATGACTCAGTAAGTGCTATCAGGAGAACTCTGGAATAATCACAGCAGAAGAAGGAAACAGAAATTACTTGTATTCATAGACACTGTTGCTGTGTAATTATCAAAAGGCTGAGTCAAAACTGAGCAAATCTGTCAAAAATTTAGCATATGTCAGGAAATATTTCCTAGCTAATAAATAACATGGCAAAAATCTCCCCTGAAGAAATTACGAGCTCCTTTGCATATCTGAATAATATGTAATGGGAATAAGTGAATACAGAGTCAGCAGTTGTGTGAAGAAAGAAGCCACATTACTCCTTTTATTTTTGGCTGTGCCTGGGGTCAGAAGTCCTTTGTTCTTTCTTTACCTCTCATTAGAGCAAACATAGGCTGTTTTTCCTGTCCAACTTTTTTTTTTGTTCAAATAAAATAAAAATGTATGTCTGTGTTGCAAACTGTGACTGTGTTGGCTCATTATTATTATTTTCAACACTTGCATGTTAATGAAATGTTGCCTTATCCTACATTGTAATACTTTCCAAAGGAAAAAACCCTCTTCAAAGAGGCAGAGTAGTGGAGCTGTAATTTATTGAGTTAAAATTTCAAACAGTAGTACTTAACATTAAAGTACTAACCATGCATCAAGTATTTACAGTGTATAAGGCTACTTATATAATAACATGCTTTATTTATCAATGTTTCCACAATTTTGTGTACTACTGCTTTTCAGATATGGAAAATTGACTCCCTTTGTTTTGCCTTTCAGCTTTCAAGCTCTTTGGGGCTAGCGTTATTGTTTGCTTAAAAGTCGCTACCTTTCCATCAAATGCGATGGAGTATTCATCCATTCGCTGTAGGCGCTTACAGCAGGAGAAAGTTAAATAATAACGCCAAGTGCATATGTGATGTTATGTTTGTAAGCATGATTCCTTCTGTGGAGAGTATGAACTGGAAGGGTGAGCAGAAATGTTTCTCAGATTGCTGTTAACCAGGGAATGAACTGTAACAAATCTGCGGCTGCTTCATGGTTGTCACTCTATCGTTCACCATGACCGTATGGAATTTCACAGCGGCAGCAGGGGTAGGACTTGGATTTGCATGCATCACAAGTCTCGCCCTGATGCCACCGGAGAAAGGACTTTGCCTGGTTTTGGTATTTGTGTATGGGGCTCTACTAGTGGAGACTACCATGTGTGAGAAAAGGCAATTAATTACTGCATTGGTACCAGTAATAACAGTAGAGCTGGTGGCTTTTACTGGCTCTAGGATAGTTGCTTTAAGTTGCTTTATCCTTTCCCAGTGGTTCATTTTACAGAAGACAGCAAGAAAAGACTCGCATGACAAGGGTGTTTATACTTGAATGACATATAGCTCTTTTTTCCTGTTTATGAACAGATTTCCCTAATTATTAAAATCCCAGCATGTAAGATGCTTAGGGATAGTTATTTGATCATGTGGCATATGTTTTCACACGAGACTATGCGGTAGGCATGCATTTGGGATCATATGATTCAGCATCCCCAAGCACGTTGGCTTGTGCAGCAAAGGAACAGTACTAAGCTTATTGCTGTGAGCTAAGCATCCCATGACTTTTTTCAGGGCTCTGGCCTGGGACCACAAGTGATCGTAATTTTTGCAACTAGTGTAACAAAATGTAGTGTGGAAGCCCTATAGAAGGGGAATGTGATTTTGCTTTCACAAAACGCTTTTTTGTCTCACACTCATTCTTTCACTGATTTCACACTCTTACTCACGTATCCAGAAGCACCAAGACGTGTGGCCAAGTGATGGGGCTAGAATTACTTACAGTGACAGGAAGGGTAGAAGATGCCAGCTATTAAGTCCTCATCAGATCTGCTGTTTTTTTCTTGATTGGTGATCACGTGGTGTTTTTTGACTGTACCTTTTGTACTGTTTAGGAGTTGACTGATTGCAATCTCAGGCTTTTCATCCTGTACCATCTCTGTAAGTCAGTAGGCAACATTGCTCATTTCCCCACTGTCCTGCCTGCCACCTTGTCTGGGTGGTTTATAGCTCTAATCATGTTCTTTATCTTCTTGTCACCTTCTCTTAATGATTTGATTTTGTCCTTTACTTTACAAAACCAGATCTCTTGAGAAACTGCATACAGAAGTACAATTGAAACTGCTGTATTTGGGAGTGCCCATCAACACGTGACATCTCTTATTCCTTCTTTGACTGTTTCTTTTGCTGCTTTCACAACACATACATTTCCATTCATACTTCATTCAAACTATTCTTCGTAGTCCTGTTACAGATCTCTACACATTTAACTGATTGATGGGATACAACAACATTCTTTGCCAAAGTACAAGAGAGTTCCATAATCCCTTCAAATTCTCTAGTCCTTGAGAAGAAGAGGTACATCATAAAAGCTGTAGGTATATGCTCTGTTTTGTTGTATCTCAGCCTGAGAAGTCACTACAGTGTTCCCCTTCTCCTCTGTCCTCCCTCCGGTTAGAAAATACCACTTTAGTTGTGTGGAGCATCCGATGAACTGAAGAGTCCATGTTGCCTTATGACAAGCACTGCACTTGAAAAAATTCCGATGTCATGCCTTCTATGTTTATCTTTTCTGGCCCTTTATTAGTTGGAATCTTTGCTTGAAAAATAGGACCTTTATGTTCCTTGTAAAAGCTTCATGAACTAAGAAAAAACTAGAAGATACTGACTTCATTAGCTTATATTGTAATTAAATGATCTGAGAGACAGAGGAAGAAGCATAATAAGCACAGTAAATAATGTATTATATGGAAAAAATAACTTTTTCTTATAAAGAGGTTGGAGGATGTTTATGTATTTTCCTAAGAGGCATTATCCATGCTAGAAATGTGAGTCGTCATACCTATTCTGCAATAACAGCTGATCTTTTGAGAGTAGCTGGCTCAGACGTCTACAATGATGTGATTTTGTGGCTTTAGTTTTTTGTTGGAGTTGTGGGTGTTCTGTATCTTTGGTTGGTTTGTGTGAGCTGGTTGATTGTTTCCCTAAACAAATTTGTGATGATGAAGTGAAATAAATTGTGAATTGCTGCTTAAATTAAAAAAAAAAAGGGGGTAGGGGAAGATCATTTAAAGTTGTGTTCCTTTTTATAGGGGGTTTTTGTTTCTTTTAATATATGAGAGTGATAGTAGATTATGTTTCTTTTCTATTTCAAGAATCTTGTATATTATGATTAGCCTTTGCTTATCCAGGGCTAAGATCACAGCTAGGTAAGTGATGAAGCAACCTTTCTTTTATTGGAGCTCAGGTAGGGGAAAGGTCTTTCAATTCCTTTCCCAAACTCTTGATATTTGCCAAACAATACAGAGATGATTGAAAGCGGTATGTGAAAAAATACTGAAATCAAAATAAAACGGTAAAAGAAATGTTTAATGCTTCTACAAGCTCTGTCTTCTTTTTACAGAGAGAAGGGGTGGCTCGTTGTTATGACCTTTCCCTTCTGGGGCCTATTTTTGCATTATAATTTAGGTCATAACTTTTTAGAACCTACATGTCTGAAGCTAGTTGCTAATTCTATCTGTATTAATTTTAATTGTGAATTTGAGACTTTGTAAGACCTTGTTTTACAGAAGTATTGAATACACATAACTTCTGTGGAAGTATCTAAATCTAGAACCTGTGGTATTTAATACAAAATGGACATTTTTGTTCATAGAATCATAGAACAGCTCAGGTTGGAAGGGACCTCGAAAGATCATCTGGTCCAACCTTTTGTGGAAAAGGGAGTGTAGATGAGATTATCTAGCACCCTGTCCAGTTGCGTCTTGCTGAGTCTTCACAAAAGTTTTATTAAAAGGTAGACATCCCACAATGGCAAAGCAGATTTTTAAAAAAAAAGTTAATTTTGGACTTCAGACAGTATTTGCCTCTAGATTACAACCATTGAAAAAATAGTTCATTTTGCACCTAAACTATTATTACCACCTCCTGTTTCTGCAAAACCAAAGATGACAAAATGAATAGGCCTTTCTTAAGGTATTTTATTTTATGGATTTCATAAAGGATAACGAGAAGACTGTCTTCAATAAATAACTAATAGTTTGTCTTATATAATTTGAATCTAGGTTTCCATCTTTCTTCTATTTCTTTGTTTTGGATTTCGATTTTTCTGCTACCTTCCTAAAAATCAGTGGGGTATGTCTCAGCAGTTACTTTCTATCCCTGAAGGATTTGAAGGTGAATGATGCACCCACTGGGTCAGATAACATTTTCATGCTGCCTAAATGTGAGAATTATGGGCATCTAAACTAATAATCACAGTATCAGACTTAAGTGTGAGTGGGGGAGAAAGTATGAACTGAGTGCATGAGGATGTCTCTGCTTTGCAGTTGCCAGTTACCAAGGAAAGCAGTGATTTTTAACGAAGTGTGGACATTGCAGAGATGATCTTTTTGACTTGGCAGCAGCTTATAAGGTCATTCCTGTCAGCTTCGTTAGTGTCCTTGTTCCTTTTTCCATTACCCTATTTGGGTAATGAAAGATAGTGCTAACCTTATTCTATCATTTTATTTGCAAAACACCTATTCAGGCCATAATCTCCCTTTCTGTAATTCTCTGCAGAGCAAAGTTAGATGCTATCTCAGGAGAAGTGATGTTAGCTGGAGTGTTTAGGATTGTACATAGCTCCTGTATGAGACTTCACTTCTTTCTCCGACTGTGACCACAATCCCACGTCACAGCTCTGTTGCTGTGTCCTAAAAACGTGAGACTTTTAACCAAATAAGGTAATCCATGTGTGTATTTTCATAAGACCTAGATTGTGAAAGTCAGCTCCATAACTCATAAAAAGAATCATCTACTTCCATGTCTGTAAAGCAAAAATGTAAAAACAAATTGTTTGTATTAGTTCTGTAAATTCTTCGTGCACATAAACATGACACACCTGCTTGTGTTCCTATTCATATGCATAATGTGACCAGTGTTAACTTAAATCAACCCGCATAAAATTGGAAGGAAAGAACAAAAGTTTATTATTGTAATATCAATTTTTAAATATTATAAGAATGTGCGTTGTCAGTGGAAAGGATATGAGTAGGCAGGTAAAATCCAGATCTGCATTGGCTTCTTATGTATGTAGAGGCGAGACGGACAAGAAAAGGTCAGACCTTTATGATCCTTAAGGTAGAGGCTGTAGCCCTGCCTGTCCACCAGCACAGAAAGAACATGTTTCATCTGCTTTTTGAATAACATCATGCAGAGCTGTTTTGCAAGTGTTTTCTGTCCTAGAAGAATTTTTTTTTTTTTTTTTTTTTTTTTGGACTGTAAGTGTAGGATAGTGTTGGAGTTTCCTGTCTAGGATGGACTTTGACCAGCTTGTTAAAGCTGGAATTTATCCCTCAATGCATCTGTAAACTGCTGTGAAAACTCTCATTCTTTTGGAAATGGAGTTTCATTTATTTCCCAGAGCTGTAATTCAGCACTAAATACTGGGCACATGCCAGATCACAGGACTGCAAAATAGACTTTTGAAAAAAGTCTTAGACCTTCCTATGTTTTAAAATGTTGGAGAAGAAAAGAATGTAGTGATTTTTTAAGTGACACTGAGAACTTCCTAAAAAATTTCATTCCAAAATGGTCATCTTTTCAAAGTTAGTTAAATGCAAAAAAACAAAGGAGAATTATGAAAAAGTGTCTTCTCAATTGCTAATTTTTCAGTCTGTATGGTGTTCAACTGTGCTGCCAAAGAATGTGTCGGTAAGTGAGAGAGGCAGCCTGAGCCTGTAGCTTCTCTCGGGCGGTGAACTGGGAGAGAGGGTCTGATCATGGCATGAAGGGTTCCGTGGTGATAATGTTTTTAAAGAGGAATTAACTTCCAGTTAAGGTGGTGGACTTGATCTTCGGAATCCATTTTTCAGCTCACATTTCAGGCTTAGTCTGATTATAGCCAGGGCACTTTATCAGTTTGCCTTGATACTCTCTGAACTATGGAAAATCAGAATATTTTCTTTCTGGATATTTTTAGATTGCAAGGTCTATAGAATCATAGAATCATTTAGGTTGGAAAAGACCTTTAAGCATTGAGTCCAACCGTAAACCAACACTCCCAACGGCACCGCTAAACCATGTCCCTAAGTGGGGCAAGAGTTTCCTGTGTTTGCACACCACTTGTCAGACATGATCCTCCTGTGGTAAGGCCCATAGGTATAATTGTGCAAGGAGAAGTTTCTGCCCTGTGAGGAGGAAAAATGTAGAAATCTTGCCATTTTGACTGCAAGTAAGTTTTTGTTTGCACAGTATTACTGTTATTTGCACTATGTGGGTAAGCCAGCCACTCATTTCTAGGATTCAGTGGGCCTTTTTTTCCAGTGCCTGGCTACTGTATGTTTTTCTGCAACTGGCAAATGTGTGTCATTACTTTTTATTGCCTCCTGTTGTCAGAGAGATTAATTCTTTCTCACTCGCCTTTCCCCTTTCCTTGAGGCATCAGGGACGACTCTTCTCTTGTAGTCATCTTGCTAAAAAATGTGACATCTGCTGTCTGACTGTGGCATTGCAATGCTTCAGTGTGCGTTGCTGAAAAATGCAAGCACTTTATGGAATTATATAGCTGACTTTCAAATGGAGCACCCTTTTAGTTGAAACTCATTTATTTTCTTAGAAGCATTTAGAGCTACAACATCAGGATGTGTAATTTCAGTCTGTCTTAGTTAAAAAATTTCTCTGAAGCATTGGAAGTTAGAATACATCTAATTCCTTTCATTGCTACCTTTGAGGAAATAACTGCTTGGAATTGTAGATTTGAGGAAAAAAAAGTATTGATGTTAAATAAGTAATTTATCTTTACCTCCTTTGCCTACCGTAAGTGCAAAAGCAGGAAAATGCCCCGAATAAGCTACCTTTATCAAGTACCTAATTAGCTGAGCTCTTATGCTTCAACATAAGACACGTTATGAATGGGATGATAAAAAAGGAATTCTTTTATAGCCTAATTTTTAGATGAAGAAAAAACTTGCATTTGATCACAGCTGTTGATTCTCCTGACACTGCCACAGCCTGTGAATTGTTCCTCATTAATACAGCTATATGAAACTGGGTTTTTTCAGTTCACATAACATTTTGTGTGGCTTTGGCTTTTTCTGCAGCTTGATGTGGTACAGCTTTGTCCATGTGAGCAAATACTGAGGCCCAGTAGGAGTGGATTTGTAGAGTGAAATAGTTGATGCCGAGGACCTGACACACAGGCTGCATTCATTCAACATTTTTACATAGGCTAGTTACAGTCTTGTCCCAGCAGCTGAGCATCCGTAACATCCTTTAGCATACACTCTGGAATGCATCTTCTGGTTCTGTTTCATCCTAAGCGTATCCAGTTTGTACCCCTCAGACCCCTCAATCATGTAGCTCAGCCTAGGTTAAGCATAGAATCATAGAATCATAG
>NW_009211912.1:0-712 GCF_000690835.1 Fulmarus glacialis
CACCCCCAAACCCACCCCAGAGGGGACACAGTGGGGGGACACCCACCTCCTCTACAGCCCTGGTCACCCCCAAACCCTCCCCAAAGGGGGCACAGAGCACAGGGGGACACCAGGGGGGCCACTGGGGGGGACACAAAGGGGCACACCCACCTCCTCTGCACCCCCAGCCACCCCAAAACCCACCGCAGAGGGGGCACAGGGGGACATGGGGGGACATGAGGGGTACACAGAGCAGGACGCCAACCTGCTCTGCACCCCTTAGTCACCCCCAAACCCACCCCAGAGAACACACAGAGCACAGGGGACACACAGGACAAGGACACTCACCTCCTCTGTACCCCCAAACCCACCCCAGAGGGGACACGGGGACAGACACCCACCTCCTCTACACCCCTGGTCACCCTCAAACCCACCCCAGAGGGGACAGAGAGCACAGGGGGACAGTGGGGGGGACACCCACCTCCTCTACACCCCTAGTCACCCCTAAACCCTCCCCAGGAGGCACAGGGGCACTCTAGGGGGACACAGACAGGGACACCCACCTCCTCTGCACCCCCAGGCACCCCAAAACTCACCCCAGAGAGGACACAGAGCACTGGAGGACACCGAGGGGGACACCCCACCTCCTCTGCACCCCTAGTCACCCCCAAGACCCTCCCCAGAGGGGACACAAAGGGGGACACAAAGGGGGACACCCACCTCCTTGATGCGC
>NW_009211913.1:0-9921 GCF_000690835.1 Fulmarus glacialis
TGATTCTATGATTCTACGATTCTATGTCTGTCTCAGCCTATCAGCCCCACTTTTACACTTTTGTATGTTAACTAGTGAAGGAGAACAAAACTTATCCTCAGAAAACGGGTATAATCAGGTTTAGGATTTCCCAAACATTTAAGACAGTCACTTATGTCACAGCAAGCACTGTTTACAGAATTTCTGTGCACACTGGCTCCAGTCCCGGCATATGAAAGCCTTGCCCACTGGGTCCTTGTTAGAACACAATTATACAGACCACCCCAAACCAGCCTCTTCCTGCAGTTGTTAAGGAGTGGCATCCACACACCAGCTGCAGGCCTCAACTTCTGCTCCGTAAGACACAGGAAGCCCAACGATGTGATGAATTGTAATACTGACACCTTCGTGAGATCTGCATACCAAAACTGCCCTCTCACATTAGGACTATCACACCGACCAAAGCTGCGTCAGCCACTGTTAGACTGTGAGGCCCTTTATGTGAGATCAATCCTAGCACTGACAAAGACGTCTGTGGAGTTGGTTAATTAAGTCAAACAGTGTGAAGCCTCTAAACAAGGCATTTTCCTGACAACTTAGTAACCATAGTGCTGTTTGGCCTGGGAGTAATGCAGTAAGGCACGACCTAGTTTTTCCACAACTGTAACAACTCAGTTTCTTTTTCTCATAGCCATCCCACACCGTACCAATGTCTTTATAAGAGTGCTGGAGAACTCCACTGCTGCAAACAGAGTTTGCAAAGGACAGAGACTGAGTAATCCTAATTTGGACATGACAACACAAGATGGTGTCACTGTTTCAGCAATAATATGGTCCTTCAGCAGAGGACCATCAAGGTAATTAGCAGACTAGAGAAATGACACACAACAGGAGGGTTAGAGACCTGGATTTGTTCAGCCTTAGAAGGAGACTGTGTAAGGGGAGATACAACTGCTGCCTACAACAGTTTAACAGGTGGATACAGAAAAGAGGAAGCCAGATCCTCCTCAAAGTAGTGATAGGACAAGAGGCAACTGTCACAAGGTAAAATATAGAAAATTCTGATCAGGTATCACAACATTGTTTTTCACCATGTCATGGTCAAATACTGCAACAGGTTGCCCCATATGGTTACGGAATCTACCTTTGATATTCCAAATTTGACTGGTTAAGTAGTTGAGCAATCTAATCTGATCTCACCTGCTATGAAGAAAGGCTTTGACTAGATGACCTCCTGAGGCACCTTTCAACTGAAATTATTCTATGACTCTATAATAAGCCCAGACATCCACCCACTCTGTAGAATAAAATAGTTCCAGCTTAGCTGCTCCTAAAACATGTTTCCATTTTAGCTCCATTACAAAAGTAGTTCAGGAGCCCCCATTAAGAAGTCTGATTAGTCCACAATAAAAAAATCATTATTGTTCTTCAAGGCAAAAACCAAACTTCAGTCTTATCAGACACTCAAGCAGAATTCTGGAAAACATATTAAAACAGACTTACTGCAATAAAGGGGGCAGGATATTACAGTCCAATACATAGTCTCTGCACATAGTGCTGTCTCCAGCAATGTTGCCAAGAGCCCATACTGCCTGCAATGAAAAACAGAACAGTAATTGCTTTTATTCTCACAATTCAACCACTTTAGTGTATGTATTAGAGTGGAAGATACTCTGTTTTCACTGTTAGATCCTGGACAATGTACAGAAGGGGAATGCATTCTGGTTGACTATTACATATATACACCCAAGCTCATTATATGATGCAGGAATATTTACACAGATCTAAGAAGAATACCAAAACAGCCAACATGTATGTCTCCAAAGACTTTGCAGACAGACATAACCTTGCTCTGTCCACAACATAAGAGGTGAGCTTATTCCCTCAGGCTTAGTAACATACTAATTCTACACTCTTGATTCAGAGCTGGTTCAAGTCCAGATGTTCATAGCACAGGTCAAGCAAGTTTGTATCTACCCAAAAACGTTTGTGTGGAACAGCCCATATTAGTATTTCCTAAGAAGCTATAAAAGCATGCGTTGTTTACACAGTCATATTAAGAATGCTGACACCAACTAAGATGAAAACAAGAATCTATATGCAAGATAAACCAATATTCAAAATCGAAGAGTTCAGATGGGCATTGGCATATATTCTTTAAGAGAAAACTATACAAGACAGAACTAGCGTTGCCTATTAAGACATATGCATGGCAAAACGCAAGGACGTATTTTCTCCTTTGGACATCAGTATTACTGTAACCCTTCATTTTGAGAAGAAAAGATCTAAAATACCAGAAGATAATTAAAAAGCACGAAATCCATCTTCTGTAATATGATGAGAATAAAAGATTTAGTTGGTTTTTATTTATACATTTGGGTCAAGTGGTGTTTTTAATATCACTGTCCACTAGTATGAGAGCTATAACTGAAAAAAATTAAAACTAGTCTATATGAAGCATAAAAGCCATTTTATGAATTCCATGCGATTTACAGACAATATTTTGTCACACAAGAAAGTGTATGAAACTCACATTTCCTATTTATTTCAAGTTAGCAGAGGGCTAAGTGTCATATCAAACAGATACGTGTATCTGTGTATTTGGCAAGACCCATACAATGTCTACACAACCACTGGAAATACTTCCAATACTGCACACAGAGGACAAAACCAATCCTATTTATCATGGACAACAGCTGAATGTCCTCCCCAAATTTCTCTTCAGTTGAAAACTATGTATTTATTTGCAGTAAAATGTGTTACAGTGCATAACTATTTCTCCAACTGAACATACATAAGTTCCCCACAGAAAATAAGCATGTTTTTCTCTCCGTATCTCTACTTGAAATAAACTACTCCTCTAAAAAAATTGACAGAATAAGCCAAATTTGGTACCTAAAAGAAATTCTTGGATAATCTGAAATAAACTTATTTATTCGTTATCGATATGATGTCAATCGATTTGTTGCATTAGATTTCTACTCTAACATATTTTTAAACCGTGGCAAAAAGATGCTACTTTAAAAAACAGACTCCAACCACTCTAGAGGCCCCAAACCACTAGCAAATCCTGCAAAATTAATACAGCTAAAACAAGATGTATATACAAAATGTATATACAAAAAATAGATACAGATGTCAGCTTGCTAGATACAAAATAAAAAAACTCCTCCTCTGTACCAGTATTACCAATAACACCATAGATAGATTGATCGGAAGTCCCTAAACTGCAAGTTGTTCAAAGAGACTAGGAGGCTATTTTGGGGAAGGATTAGTTTGTTTTGTTCTCCTACCAGTTTCCAGGCTTCTGCTGTCAGCCACAGCCAGAGACAGGGCACCAGGCTATACTGACCGTTGCTTTGAAACAGCACAGCTGTTACTATGCAATGTCCCCCCAAAACTGATCTTCATCATGAAAACTTATTTTTCATTCCAGTTCTTATTATTTTACAGCTATTGTAACAACAGTTTGTCTGAAATAAAAGTATAACCTTGCGTCTGGCAACCTCATGGACTCAAGATGGAGAAGGCAGCTACTGGAAAAATTTAGCTTAAGAGACAGAACATATGCCACCTCCTGCAAATGTCATTCGTATTAGAACTGTAAGAAGCCACGCTCGTTGCTCACTGCAATGCTTGTATTCCTGCAGCAATGAGAAGCCCGAGGAATGAATTAAAGATTTCAGCTGGTTCTAAACAAACTTGTGAATCTTCTAAAAACATTTAGGGGTGAAAAAAGTTAGAATTTGCAATAATTTCCTTTTATTGAACATGTGAGTAACTTTGTATGAAGATACAATCTCCTTGCCTGGACACCCTTACACATGTTAAAACACCCCTGGAAGCCGTGTTCCACTTGTCTGTGGACTTTGTTTCTGCCATTATAGCAGTATTATTTTTAGGGTTGACAACAGTGATAATCACTTAATCCAAGAATCCATTCTGACCCTGAATGACAGACTGGTTTTGCAACAGCAAATCTCACATCAAAAAGTCTGACCAGAGAAGTCAAATAGCATCTCTACTGCTTTCCCACTCTTGATTTTTTTATGGCAAGAGAAGTCTGGCCAAGTACTCTGATATCACATGACCTGGTAAAAGAGGATGTTGCAAAAAATCCTTGTAATGCTAGTGACTGATAGTGCACAAGATGCAAAGAAATTGAAATATCTTTGGAAAAATATGCAAGGTTTTATTCAACAAGGAGGACGTCTTTCCTTAAGGAATTACTTCAGCTTTTCAGATAAGTGAGGAACATTAAGTCAAGCTCATTTAAATTCTTCTCATCAGACACTGCTATAAATACAAAGCTCTGTCATGGTTCCCACAGATGACATCTGAACAATGACAAGTGCCTTCAGGGTTTGTTTGTCTGAATAACATTCAATGATTTCCATTGCTTCTTTTGTGCACTCCTCAAGATGCAAATGGCTTGCTTGCCATAACATTTTGGCTTCGTTCTACACATCCCAAATGTTTTTATCTTCTTTTCTGGAAGCTGCAGAGGTAAAAGGATATTTAATTCCATTAAACTTCAGAGTTTATTAAACCCAAAAAATATTTGACTCTAAAAAAAAAAAAAATTCCATTTCAGTACTTTCCAATATCTACATCCAGACCTGAAGATGAAAAGAACCTGTAATTTCAACATTTGTAGTCTGACTTTTTAACCAACATCTTAGGCAGCAAAGTTATGTGTAAACTGAAAATGCAAATGCTGCCTTGTCAGTTGACAGTGTCTATTTTTATAGACCTGTATAAATTTCCATTTATTGCTAATAATGGAGTAGGGATTGTTGCAGGTCTCCAGTTTATTTTACTCGTTATTAAACTCCAGTGTTTTTTCCTGCAGTGCTGGACAACTTCAGCAGTGAAGAACAGTAAGGTGCAAGTTTGTAGAGTACTGTTGAGCCATATGGTGCCTTCTGTGAATAATCCATGCGCTTTCTGACAACACTCTACTTCCCCCTGGATTCTGAAGGCGCTCAGCCATTATTTCATTAGGCCTTTGGATATTTAAAACCAAGTGTTAAACCAACCACCAACAGCGCGTAGAGTCTTTGTCTCTTGGTGGAGAAGAAATATTATGAAGTGAGAATCAACCCCTTCTCTACTTTTGGCCGCTGACTTGGGAAATGGATCTAATGCTGGGATGAAGACAGTGAAGATTAGCTTGCATACAAGTGTGATTGGATAAGTGAACACAAGGAAGGATACCAGAAGGCCAAATTCCTAGATGACTTCTACTATGCCCCAACACAGAAAACACCTTTCTTTCAGTGGCTGGGGTGGTCATAGTTCTTTATTGCTCACATATCATCCACCCAAACAGAGAAAGTAGCTCATACTCATGCCTCAACTGTTTTTCCTGATTTTGATTACTAAGACCTAGTTAGTAGGACTGCTGATGTAAAAGCCAAACAGAACTTGGGTCACCGGACTCACAGG
Organism: Fulmarus glacialis; assembly: GCF_000690835.1. Taxonomy (NCBI): domain Eukaryota; kingdom Metazoa; phylum Chordata; class Aves; order Procellariiformes; family Procellariidae; genus Fulmarus; species Fulmarus glacialis. The sequence goes on from NW_009211913.1 coordinate 5,428, forward strand.
TCACCTCTGCCAAACAAACAATGGTTACCAAAAGGAATAGCAATACAACTACAAATGGAAAAATACTGAGGGAGAAACACGTGGGTTGCTTTAGCCAAAAACACAAGTGTTCCCAAAGGAGAACAGGGCAGCTGGGGATGTTCCTGCCACTGGCTGTCCAGCAGAGCACAATGACACACATCTGTCACTGTGAGACGATCTCAATCACCTCAGGAAGCGTAATGCCTTGCATGGTTTTTGAAGGAAATTCAACGTTCATCAAGGAAACCCAAGCTGACATCTGGGTTTTAAATACCTCAGCAAGGGCACTCAGGAGAGAACTGCAGCTAAGACACTGCTGAAGCTAGATCAACGTTAAGCATGTCTAAATGGCTTTGATGGAGTCCTTCACTATAAATAATACCAGGCTAACATATCTGAATTTCTAGATGTCTTTTGGAAGAAAAAATTGTAAGTGGAAGAAGGCTAGGACATATGCCACTGACTAAATCTAAAAATCAGTACGCCAAAAACAGAAATAGGGTGTGGGGAGGAAGAGATGTAGCCAAAGAGTTTTTCATAAATAATGGGGATGTAGCTTCTGTAATAAACTCCGTTTCTTTGGTGGGAAAAATGGATGCCAAATGGTTTGACCACTGATCACAGGGAATATCTGAGAAAGACTGATATACAATGCAAACAATGAAAGAGTTAAAGGATGGCAGAGTAATTAAATGTCAGCCTGCATAGCTTAATGTGAAACAGATCTTGTAAAAAGACACAAGATACAATTTCATTAAAATACATGTTGTTTAATAAACATAGTTATAAAGATTCCCTCACACTCACTTCTATAAAACCACTGATTTACAACCACACCAGACTCAAAAACTAGCATATGCAAAAGAAACAGTGCAACACATTAGATTAAAATTGGCTTATAAATATGAAAAATAACTGCTGGAAAAATCATGATCAGATAAAGTAAACTGGTATCTGTTACTGAGCCACTGCTAAGGTAAGTTTGAAATAAAAGATAAATTCAGTGGTGTAAGTCTTACTTAAGACTTACTGTAAGACAAAAACAGTGGATAACAATTAGCCAGTAAGCCAAATTAAAATAATATTAAATATGAGTTGTTTTTTAGTTTATGCTATGATACATATTCAAAATTATATTACCACTTACATTTCCTTCTACAGAATTACTATCCCACTTAGCACAATGAATGGCTTACTAAACACAGCTCTCAGTATTTCTTTTTCTCTTCATCCTTTACTATATGGTTGTACGGCTAGCTTTTGGCCTATCTGCCCTGAACATGTAGTTATAGTTTCTGTATTTTCCTGTATTTTTGTAATTTGTTACAAAGGTAGCAAGAGTTGCTTGCAAATAATAATCTTCACAGTACTACTGTGAGAGAAGATAAGAATCATCATTTTACAGGGGAGAAAATTATGGCCGAATATCTTCCAGTTTCAGAAATCCAGCCTGAGAAGCCCAGATCCGCTCAAAACGCAGACCTAACTACAAAAGTCACTTGCGAAAGTGCTGAGTTGTCCTCAACTACAAAACGAAATGCAAATATTTCCCATTGAGCATTCAAAAAACACAGAACTAATATCTACTTACTGAAAACTGATACAAGCAAACTGTCCAGCATCAGACACTAAGCGGTAGATACACCTATCTCAGAAAGCTGCAACTGCCTTAATCGTAAGAATCTCTTCCCTTTTCTCTCCTTCATTCACTACAATGTGTCCCAACTTTAACAAACACGGCTGCAGTGTGACAAATAAAAGCCTCTTTTACTACCTGCTGATTTGTTACCAGGGCAACAATCTGTATAGATACTAAATGAGAAAAGAGTCATGTGGAAAAACACTATGCAATTGTGTATTAATGCTATCCTGTAATGCAGAAGTACAATAGCTAACATTTAAGTGCTTAATGCTTTTAATTTTTGTTTTAGTAGATATTATGGTGAAGTGTTTGGGTTTTTTAAAAGCTGTTGGAAGAAACAGGATTTCTTTCATGTTGGCCTGCCTTAAACCCAAAGTCAGCTATGAGCAGGGCTGCAACCTCTAGACCTGCAGAACAGAAACCCACCATGAAAAGGTGTAGGTAACACTTCGCAGTGGTGCATTTTCCTTCTTTAGCACAGCTTACTACAGAGCAATTTGTAACTGGTATTTAAAGACCTACCAGTAACAGAGATCATGGATTCAGCACCTGAATTACACAGAAAAGTATTTTCCGGTAATTATAACCCACTCTGCCTGCCTGCAATCTGAACTTTAACACGTCAGCAGTTTATTAGGAGGCAGAGGGGGAAGGAGGCAGATAAACTACTTAACTGTGGCCCCTAAGCTCTTTTGTTAATTCACGCATCTTAAGACTGAAGGCTGCACAACTCATTCTGAACAGGTTCGCTCTTCCCACCTGCTCTCTGAACATCAGGATGGATGATAATAACAACCTAATAAAAAAAACAAGTTAGCTCTTGCACAGAAGATCATTAGGTGCAAAAAAATGGAGTAGGCCTTACCACACTCAAAGCACCAATCATACTGCAGGAACAGCACTGTATAAGTGATGGTTGAATTTGGCAAGTAATGCCACCAATTTCAACCTAAAAAAAACCAAACTCTAAAAAGCATCACATAGCTAAGTCTGGAAGGATTTTCACACGGGCAGAACATAGCATTTATCTGCCATTTTTGGCAAGCTCCCTATCACATTTCTAGTTTCTACAACAACAAAGACTTATTTCCTCAAAGAAAGCTAAAAAAAAAAAAAAGGACAAAAAACCCACTTATTTCCTTCAACGTAATTTTCTCAAGCACCTGAATTCAATTTCTCTTAAAAAACCTTTTCCAAAATAATTCAGCCTGAGACAAAATGGAAAGTTGCAGAGTGGAAGAACTAGAAAGCTATAAGCAACTGTGAAAAGAAAGAAAAAAAAAAACTGTCTTGTGGAAAATGTTAGGCACCTTTAAGAACAGGTGGTACATTCTAAGCCAGCTATAAGAGAGAAAGGCAAGTTACACAAAGCGATCCAATGCTTATGAGTCGGGACTCATCATGCATCTCAATACAGCAAATGCAAGGTCAGACATCTAGGAACAGAGAATAGAGGTCACACTTACAGGATGGAGAACTGAACCCTGGTAGTTAGTGATTCTGAAAAGAACAATGGATCATATTGGATAATCAGCTTAACCTGAGCTCACAGCTAGCTTCTATGGCAAAGAGTCTGCAAAGACATCTGGGATATTTACACACCAAAGTATCAAGTAGAAATGAAAATGAGGTACTATCTCTGCAAACAGCATTGCTGGAAGAGTGCTACTGGAATATCCAGTGCTTGTAATTTCACCACCACAAAAAGATACTGAAACAAAGAAACATTCAGAAAAGGGTCACCAAAAAACAAACCAACCACCACAAAAATACCCTCATAATGAGAATTCAGAGCTTAATTTAATTTGCTCAAGAAAAGCTTAAGCTATGGTTTGTAAGTTGCTATAGGAAAAAACAGAGAGCTTACTAACTGAGTAGACAATGAAACAAAAGCAAATACCTGGACCCAAAGCTAGTCAAATTTGTACAGTAAATGTACATACTTTCAAGTTAGGATTAAGATTAACTGAAACTCTATTTGTTAACATGATTAATATTTCATCACCCTAAGTCTTCAAAGCAAAATTATATGTCTGAAATACATCCTTGTTCAAACACAAGTTATGGACCTCATGCGGAAATTACTGAGTCAAATGTTTGTTCTGTGCTCTACACTGATCCCTTTGCGCCTTACAGAATATTCATCTACTCTGTAAGGAACGTAGAGAACTATAATTTCCACTCGTGCTTTATCTTCAGGAGAAACAAGCATGAACTTGCCATCTCTAAAGCAATTTTTTAAACAAGGCTTCTTGAATTCCTCAATACACAGAAAAATATTAATCCATTTAGAGATCAAAATGCATTACCCCATTGGCTGTGGTTAAATATATAATTTCCAGAAAAAGAAAAATACAATACTTGCTTAAACATCTTAACACATACTAGGTAGAAAGGAACTTTTGTGCAAAACTGCCAAACACTACATTTCCTCTAAAGGCTTTCTTACAGAATAGCCTTGTTCCTTTCTGGGGAAGGGGAAAAAAAAAAAACCCACACCCAAACCCAAAACAAACCAACCTAAACAAACAAACCAACCAAACAAAAAACCAACCCTACAAACCACCACACATACAAACAAAAACCCCAACACCGTTCTTAATCTTTACCTGTTCTTGTACATCTTCAAACTCTGAACTAAGCAGCTCTATGAAGATGGGGACGGCTCCTGCTTGGATCACTATTCGAGTCTGAAGGGAATTTCCCGAGGCAATATTTGTCAGCACCCACGCAGCTTCAAACTGGAAAACAAAATACAAAAGAAAGTTTACTAGGAGCCACACCAAAAATGAAGACTAAATGTCTTTTAATGACAGAAGAAATTGGCGTAG
>NW_009211913.1:9969-28888 GCF_000690835.1 Fulmarus glacialis
ATTTGCAAAGTAAGAATCAGAATCATAGAGTTAAGAGTTATCGGTATTACTTGAAATCAAAATTTGCAGAAGTTCCTTATGAGAACAAGATCAGGTTTGCTGTGGCTTTTCAAATATTTTTTGCTATGCAATCCTTTGGTCTGTTCTACTGCCTTTCCTTACTGGCTAAGAACCAAGACACAAAAAGTGAGTCTTCCCACAAGATATCTGATACCTGCATTCACTGAATCAGCAAAGTTCCAACCTCATCAACATGGAAGAATTTCCATATTCAATCCACCACAGAAGTACTTATAGTATCTCAGCAAAAAAATACTTCAGTGTTCCCAGAATGAGTTAAAAATCCTTTCCTTCTACAGCGAGGCTAGAGTCAGGAAAAAAAAAAGCCCAAAATCTATGCCTGTGCCAAGGAATACTTCTGGAAACACTGACAGAGTAAAAACAAGTATTAAAAAGTGAGGTCAAGAGGAACTTCCTAACTGGTCACAGCAAAAAGTTCTACCTGCAGACCCTGAACTGCCAAGCAGGCAGACAGATTTGGCAAGATGAAGGAAAATTAACCAGTTGGAATGGAATATCAAGAGCTATGTACTCGCGTTTATATTTTCGATGCTTTGTTACGAACTCTTTAGGACAAGCTTGGAAGTTTCAACTTTGATTTTTGCTCTTTCCATGTAAAAATCAATACAACGTGTCACACCAGTAAGGCCATGAGAATTTGACTCGGTCTACAATTGCTTTTGAAGTTTTTTTAAACTAGAGATTTATCTGCATTTGATGAAGTATCCTCCTCCCTTATTTTCCTTTCCTATTCAAATATATCCTTCAAATATTAGGAGCTTGTTTCCCTTTATCTGCCTGTCTTACGCTTCCATGACAGAGCGCTATAAGTAATAAAAGGTATTCCATTTTTTTTTAATATCAGATTGCTTACAAACTTTCCACTGGAGTTGCAAACCAATAAGCTGGCTTAAATCTGATACATACTCTTAGCTACTGTCCACAGACTCCTCAAAGGTAGCTAACAGACCTTTGGAATTCTGTGGATATAAATTTGAAAAGTAATTCCTATAAATGATACCCTTTCTCTAATGTGTAAGAAAAAAAGTATCAATTTCTTGCATATCTCCACTCATCAAAATTTGGATTTCACATGGCATTAACAAACTTGTTGCCTTATGCATTCTGAAAGAAGATTGATTCTAACCTATATATTGTATTTAATGGTTATCTGTTCACATTTTTTTCTTTTACTAGATGATTCGTTTTCTTTCCAGAAGAAAGAACTCTGACCAGAAAAAAGAACAGCTGGAAATGAGACAAAGTTCCCAGAAGCAAGTCCAAGACAAATTAACCACCATTGTAGCAGACGCAATTTAGTTTTTCAAACCAAAGCAAGTAAGTTTCAGGGTTTCTATGTTTATCTTTATGGATTGTAATTCTAATTCTAAACTTTTTTTTAATTTAATCAAAAATTTAAGTCATAATTCTAAAGATTTAAAACTGTCTTCAATTAGTACAAAAAAGACAAACACTAGAGTTTAGTTTAATAGCTTTTCATCTGTTGAGGTCCAAATTTCAAACTCTGTTTTTGGTACATGACAAAGTGTAAAGACCCCATCCTAGCAATCACACAATGCAACTCAGACGTCTCTCTCCCTCCTGTCCCCAGAGGTCTTGCTAGAAACCCTGAAGATAAAATAGTTTTTTTTAACCTAGTGAAGAAAAAGAGAGGAAGTACAGCTAATTAAACAAATCACTGATCTTTTTCTACCTAATTTGCATCACCAAATGCCTTCATAATATAGGAAGATAGATGTATTTATATTTGTATACCTGTAATGTACAGTTTTCTTTTCGTTTGAGGAACTCCACAAACCTGGCCACCACTCCTGGTGTGCTTATGACTTCATCTATTGGGGGATTTGGTTCTATTTAAAATAAAAAGCAAAGTTAGATACATTCATTTCTTTGAGGGAAATTCTCAAATTACTGCATCAAAATAATATTCAATAACATACTGACTCCTCTTTTCTGAGAGTATGTTCTTTTTCTACAACACTGCTTTACCTTTACTAAAAGGCAATGGATTCCTATCTGTCACCATAAGAAGACTCCAGCTTGAATTTTGAGGTAATGAGGTAACATGATTCAAAACACTAATGCACTCAGTAATTTAGGCAGACCAGCTTCACAGCAGCAGCTCTGTGAAGTCACTCTGGCATACACACATGCAGAGAAACTTCGGTGTATCAGCTGAGCCATAGAGACACTGCCTACGATACTTAAACTTACATTCAAGAGTAGACATCACATCTACATCACACAGATTTCAAGAAAAGAAGTGACTATTGCCTACATCTAGCTGACATTTTGCAAAACAGAGCTTCATCCAGAAATTTCTGTATGAAACTGAACCTTTATTGCTGTCAAAGTAAAAACATATGCCAGGGACAGTTCTACATTTTTCTCCAAGTAATTTCAGTCCTTACCTTTAGAAAGAAGCTTTCGGAACTTCTGGGTGGCTGAAAGCTGCTGTTCTGGACTATTGGAGAAAATCATCTCAATCATATCAGAGGTGATGACTGCACTCTAGGATTCATGTGGGGGAGACAGAATGAGAGTGATGGAGAGAAAGAGGGAAAACAAAATTTGGCATTAGTGGTAAAAAGGTTACAACATTTGCTAAACCAGTATCAAGTTTCTCTCTTATTGAGTAAAAACCTAGATAAGACCATTATGGACAATAAATGAGTCCTCATATGTGTACATCTACATAAGCAGCATCATTCTTTAAGTGTAGTCTTTCTTTTCTGGAAGCCAAAATTCAAATTTTACTTAAGATATGGCAAGAAAATTACTCTTCAGAATCTCTCACCGGTATTCTCTCTCCTTTTTTTCTATCTCCCCTCCTCTAAAACGTATGTAAAATGGTCAGTTTTAGCAAAAGGTAGTTTAAACTGGAATAGCAGTTACTGTTACGCAAGAACACCACCTTGATTATGCTTTTGTTTAGATTTCTGTAACATGTACATTTTGACTCATTCTGTTACACAAAAATGTACACGACCTGTCATTTTCAGAAGAGCTGACAAACCTAATGCTTGTCATCATAATCAAGTAAGAGTATTTAATCTTCCATAATACTGACAGTTTCCACTAATACGGCTGAATTATATCAGCAATGTTTCTTACGCCAGGTAAAATCTGACATTCTGTTCATCACACATGTAAACCCATGTAAAGAAGCATAAGGAAAGTCAGATTTTTTTTTTCCACTTCCTCTGATCTAAATCCTTAGATAGATCTGATCCAAACCCTTAGATAGATAGGTAGACAGACGACAGTGCTGAAAATACTTAAGCTTTGTCTGTAACAGCTAACAGCTCCAACTGTTAAGACCTTGAAATTAATACTTAAAATAGTGAACTGTATCTATATGGTCGTATCTATCTCAATTAGATAGGCTCCTATCCTTACTTTTACTAGCTATTAATTTCATATAAGCTTCCACACAAATGATTAAATGGTATTTAGGACTTGAATGACGTTTAAAGACTATCTTGAAGAGTAAAAAAACATATTCTATTAGTGATCTACCACATAGTTTATAGTATTTCTCTGTTTCTCAGTAATTTTCAAGGTTGGTATAACCACCAACAGAAAACAAGCCCAGCCTGATTTCTATGAAAACAACATTTCCATACTCTGAATACATACACAAGTGTGAAGATCAGTGGTCAGACTTTTAAGTGAAGACTGCACTTTCCTTAAACCTCTCTGTTACAGCCTGAATCCCTTACCATTTTTCTTTCCAGGGAGAGGACTGTGGTAAAGAAACATGGAGAAAGCAAAAGTGTCTAATTTCCACTAGAAGTGTTTTCCGTAGGATGAAATTCCAGCTTGGAAAGGAGTTTAAGGACACATGCGGATTAGATAAGCTACGTCTAGCTGTGTTTCCAGCACCCTGGCTAAAAATGGTGCCACTTGAAAGTCCGCTAACAAAGATTTCCACTGAGCCCCTTTTTACTTTGTAAACTGCAATAACACATTGTCTGGTTTGTATTTTCATGTTTCAAGCATTATGAATTTCACATTAAAAAACCCCAACAACTCCGGGCAACAGTTGATAAAATCACCCATAATGGTGAACATCAAAACCAGAAAGTAATCAGCCTGCCTGGAACAATGACGTTTTATTTAATTTTCTTGAAAGCATATCCACTGAGCAACCACTCACTCTATCCATAACATTTTTCTCTCATGTAATCTGTTTCAGGGCAGTTCACCTAGACAGGTGTTTAAGAGCTGTCCATAAGGTCTTTGAATGCCATCTTTCACATTTTTCTGGAATTCCATTCCCCTCAAGTCACAACAGGCCTGCCCGGTTTCAACAAACACTGTATTCCTTTCTCATGACTTACAGAAGTCATCTCCATATTGTTCATCTGAGCCTCATGGAAGCCACCATCTGACATCACTTCCTCCTCCGCTTCTTCCTCAGCTGTTGCAACATTTCGGCGTTTAAACAACTAAAGAGAGAAAGTATTTAATATATATTATATAGCCAATATATACACAGCGTGTCATGTTAGGCTGCAATAAAAATGACATATGCTATCACCTGAAAGAAGCCAGTATACTGGCTACAGGACTCCTCCTGACAGTAAATGGAGAAAGTTTAGTCATGGAGTAAATGAAAACACCAATGTGCTAGAATATGGTTCCCAAAATTTCTGAAAAATTCTCACTGATATCCCCTTCTCTTCTTCACTGTCCCCCTCCATCTACGAGCTATCTCTAGCTTCCAGACAATTGCTTCCTTGCAAAGGATGCTGGGGCTCAAAGATCTGAAAAATTGCTGTGTGTAACAGATTTTTGTAGAACACCTGCAGAGGCTGGGATAATAGTTACAGTGGCAAAGAGAGGGCTTTGGAGGATGATCATATGGGATTGAAATTATACTGGGATGAACAGAATTTGGATGCTACCACTTAGAGAAGGTACCCAGTTTGAGATGTCATGAGGAGAGCGAGAGAGGCTACAGCTTCTCCTCTTAATCCAGCTGCCTCACTGAAAGAAACATTAGCAATGACAAGATGGCTTTGGGGGTGCTGCTTGGCCTGCTGAGTTCAGGAATGCTGAATGCTCCGGCATTGAGCCACGTCACATTTGCACCACTGCAGACAGGCAAGACAGAGCCCTGACACAGACCTGCTGTTACTCTTCTCTCCAGAGAAGACACGGAGGAAACAGTATGCAAAACTGCTAAGTCTATAGCAATCCTAGGTCAGTGATGAGCATCCTTATGGAATGCTATTCCTTCTAAGCTACTGTATGATGTGCCCACTCAAGCACAACAAACATGTACTCAAATATAATCTTAAACCAAAATTTACACATTGCTGAGTCATGTGAAAATTCAGAGGCCTGTGGAGGCCTTTTGTGGAGTTGTTCAGCTTAAAAAAAAAACACCACACCCCAAAAAACCCCAAACCCCCCAAAACCCGGGAATTTAAACAAACTTCAATGAGCTATGTGCCAAATACATAAAAGAGAAGTACGTGTACAAGGTCTGAAATTGTAGAGCTGCAGACTCTGCCTGCAATTCCACTTCTGCTCCACTGTTAGTCCAGTTAGGACTAATAATTTTCCTTAACAGAAGGAAATACTGCCACACACTTTATTTAGCCAACCTGTGGTAATCAGGTCCAAGGGAGGTCAGAGGCACAGATAAGACAGAAAATGACTCATCATTTTCCTAATTTAGTAAGGGCTTTACAAAGAAGACCGACAACATTCTGTGCATTTCAGTAATCTGGAAATGCTACCTGCAGATACCAAGCAAAATCAAGAAGTATTGTAATTCCCTCTCAGAACTCTCCCCTGCCTTTCCTTGAAAGCATTTGGTATTGACACTGTGAAAACGATATTAAACAGAACAGATTACAGACTTGACTTACCATTCCAAACACAAGCATATTACTATCTTCCTTCTAACTCCAGAAACCTCAACATTGATGAAAAAGGCTTCATTATAACTTTGTTTGAAATTGAACCAATCCCTTAAAGCTTCCAGTGAACACAACTAAGAACAAAGGGAAGAACTGTTCAGTGCTACCTGTTTTTATCAGAAAATGGTTTTCATCATGTCTTGTCACTGCTGCTGTTTCCTGATTAAACCTGCAGAGCACCTGCGACTTTGCAATGTGAATGAAGTAGTAAGAACTAGCAAGACATGAGCAGGTAGAGAAGCTTCGTTTCCAAGCATTTTTCTTAATCATTTTGCCTACAACATATACTAAATTCACTACTCAAGGTACCAGCCTCATGGGCATAAACATAGTATGAACTTCTGTACATTCATAAATTAACTGAAACTTAAAGACAGAAAACTGAGAAGAATCAGGTAAACAAATTATTTCTTCCCTCAAGAAAATCATTACTGCAATTTATAAGGACTTGGTCAGACCTTCTCCTTCTCCTATTCTAGCTGCAATGTCTCCTTCCATTTCACGCCAGCTTGCCACTCTTTGAACAGAGATTAGAGCCACCACAACTCAGGCAGAAAACAAAACAAAACACCAAAAAAAAAAAACCACCAACAAAAAACCTCAAAAACCATAAACAAAAAACAAAACAGGAGTTCCTCAATCACCCTTGGTACAAGGTCAGACAGCTTTGTTCAAATCATCTTTAAGCTGCTCTGGCCAATCTTACAAGTTTTGTAGAGCCTGCAGAAAAGGCAGCAAAGTCTGCAAGTGGCACTGATTTCAGACTGACTATGTATGAATTTGGCAGGGCAGGAACAACAAAGAAGGGGCTTAGGAGAACCAAAGAGCCAGAGACAGTGCAAGACAAGACTGTTTAAGGACTGGTTACAGTTATCGCAATTGTAGTACAGTACCTGTTCCTCTCTCTTTTGCTTCCGTAGCTGAAGACCCTCTTCCTCCCGCCTGCGACGCATCTCATCAGGGTTTAGAGATTTGTTCTTGTAGCTCTTCAGTCGGAAATTCTCTTTTCCTGAGGTCGTCATGACTCCTTTACAATGCAATTAAAAAGAGAATTCAGAAAATAATTACTCTTCAACAACACATCATTCTGTATTCTGTCTCCATCTCTTAATCTCTGTAGCCATGCACTTCCAGCCACTGCCCCCCTATATCCTATCCCCTAACTTCCAATAACTTAGAAGGTATAAAGCAAAATTTCACAGAATTGTCACTTCAGTGTGCTAGTTCTTCACATCAGACCAACAAACTTTTATTTTACTTTCTGAGGCTGCAAGGCATGAATAAGTGAAATATTTTATTAAGAAAGAACTGAGATCTGTAAGGCAGAGTAACAGCCTGAGCTAAAAAGAAAACTGTACTAATAAATCTTAACATTTCTTCACACAGGGAACTAGCCAAACAAATTATATTCCATCTTCACTCAGAAGTGAAGGGGTCTTAGCTGCTTTTTAGCTTAATTCACTTTGCAAGTCAGAACAGGGGCTTTTTTGCACTCCAAATCCACATTTTAAGTTAATTCAACACAACCCTGTGTTCTTTCTATCCAGACAAGGTCTACAAGAAAAATGAAATGGACAGAGAAATTTTAGGTGAGGATGGTTTAACCACTGAAAATGCTCACTCCAGCAAAGAAAGCAGTGCTATTCTTCCCCTCCTCCCCACCCCCAGCCTCTAATCCTGCCACTGTTTATGCAGAGGGGCCTTTTTTCAGTCTATGATTTCCAAGTACTGTCTGTCTTATGTAACTCAGTGGATCAGCATTTATAGCTGCCCATGATGATTTTCACATGTACCATGCTGCACTTTGGAGTTACTTAGCACAAAACAATAGCTATAAACTGTGTGGAAAGACCATGCTCCCCCTTAAATCAATGGACTGTGGATCAGGTCTCCACTCTCAGTGCTCCATTCTGCTGCTACTTCTCTCCTTACATCTCCCCTTTAAATCCAAAAAAGGCTGGGGACCAAATTCTAAACATCTTGGTATTCCCATGCATCTTCATACACATGCAGAATCTCCAATACGTTGTTAATATCTGCAACTCTGTAACACAAAATTTAGGAAACTACGCTATATAAAAAGTTACTCTACAGGGCTTTTAAAGGTCTCTTTCAAATGCCCTAATGTGTTGTATTAAATATACTACCTACCTCAAATTCCATAAGCACAGAATCACCAGGTGATAAATGATCTCCTGTGAGCAACACGAGTGTATACAGACTCTCAACAGCTTAGGTTTCCTATCTAAAATGCATCAAACATATAACCTGAATCTACTCTAACCTCCTCTTCTTTCAATTAGCACAAAGAGTTTTAAGAGATTAAAAAAAAAAAAAGAGAATACCCGAATGTGCTTCTTATAAGAGTGTCTTTTTAAGTTGCTGCTACCTGACAACCGTTTATAAGAATTCTGATGATCAGAACTGACTTTCACAGATGACATTTCGGGAATCATTTCAAGCGTTACTGTATTCTGCCAAATGAGATTTTAAAATCTGTTAAAGGACACAAAACTACTGTATTCAAGATCAGTCAGTCACAGACCGCACTGAATGCAACATAAAAACCTGAGCATATAGGTAAGTAATTCAGCAGCCTAATTCTGCTGAAAAGGCTCTTCCTGAAATGGCTTTTTTTTTAAATATAGGTCCTACAAAAAGATAAATCTCAGAACGCCGGAAGTTCCCTACATCGTTCTTAACAGCTTAGAGACCCCTTTCTTCCTGTGTTTAGATGTCTGAGCTTAAAGTGTTCATGTTTCTTGCAATATGCTTGGCAATAACATTTTCTTCCCATTTTTAGTTTAAGTGACTACTACCTGTATATAAAACATACAAGCTATTTGGGGAAGCCCTGGACTTTAACTGTAAAAAAGAAGTTCAGGCTAACGAATACTCAGAGTACAAAATTTCTTTTGTTTCTAGAACATTTTGAAAGAAATATTTGATATATTTCAGAATTAGCAAAATTAATTCAAACACCAGATGGACAACCATGAGCTAAAAGGACGTGCCTAAGAGGGAAATGGCTTTGCAGCCACTCTAGTCAATCTGCCCTTGAACATGAACAAAGACGGGCATGCAGAACAGCCCAGATAAGATCTCAGGCCTTCCGTGACATGATTAATAATTCTCCATTTTTGTCTGAAACACGTCTTCTCAAACTCCCAAGATTATATTTGCCTTTATTTGGGATTTCAGGACTTTGATAGCTCCTGTGGTCATTTCACACCTTTACTTTCAATCCCTGAAAGTTCTTAATTTAAAGAAATCCTTGACAGTGAACATCTTCATTTCTTAATACTGAATTTCACCTCATTTCTATTATGTAGCCCCTCCGTATGATGTTCCAGTGTTTCTAAACATCAATGACACCATCCAACTTCATCACCAGCAAGTTTCCTTAGAGTATTTCTCCTTATTGTACTTATTTACCTAGTTTCCCCTCATCTCCCAACTTGTGTATTAATTTCTTTCAATTAATATTGCTTCTGACTTTAAGCTAATAATTTTCATTTTCCTCTCAGACCTCTACCAGCCCTCTCCTGTTGTACTCTACACATCATTTCATTTATTGAAAACACAGGCACAGGATGTGAGTTCTGTGACTTTATCTCAACCCCTCTACCTAACAGCTTCACAAGAATTATTTTCTATTTATTACACCCTTTACAAACTTTAGCTGCAACTTTTGGCTATGCTCATTTCTGACTTTCAAGACAGCTCACTTTGCTGACTAACCCTTTCTTCTATTTTTTGAGTAATCTGTACACTTAAAATCCTTTCAAAATAGTGTATTGTGTTTTACCTGGGAGTAAAGCCTTCCTACAAATTCCTATCACCAAATGACTGGGAAGACAGTTTCTTCTATTAAAGGTGAAAAAATTAAACTTCATCATTGAGAAGTTACCAATTGAACTAGTAATGAGTTCAATAGTTTATTTCATAGTAGTCCCTCACTGGTAGTAAATAAACGAAATCCCAATGCACAGCCACATATCCATTTTATATACCTGCCTATCTAACCTGGGTAACTATTAAATCTAAAGTTATTTTCTAAAAGCAGCTTTTGTAATATTCTCAATATCTCCTAAAATCAATTCCGTCTTCATCACTCTTGTACTGGTTCCCCGACTACTGGTGAAAAATTCAGTGACCACATCCAGGATTTCATCTAGCCCACATCTACTGCTAGTGTCTTTAAGACCTATTCAGTGTGAGCACATATATTATTTTTTTAGGAGTGAAAATACAACAATCCTATGTTAGTTGTTACAGTCACCCAAGGATTGTTTGCTATAAATCTCCTCTTCCATTTTTCAGGATGTAGCCTTTCCCCCAGACTAAACCACAGAGGCAAAACAACTTCAAATTGCTTTACTCATCTTCAGCAGCTTTGTTGTGGCTTAACTGAAAATCTTTCAATGGTCACTTCAAATTCACCCAGGGTAATTTCTTCATAGCAAATAGTGCAGAAAAGATCCAGGGTTTGCTATCAAAATTAATGCTACTTCTGGTGAAAATCTGTGGTGGTTGTCATGGAAATGTTCTACCCATCTTTTCTTTTCTAAAGATAGCATAGTATTTTCCACATTTTTTTGATACTCCCATCTACAGATAAAAACCTCTGGCAACCTGGTGAGGAGTTTTCATGGTATATTCTTTGGGTTTTTGCACAGCACCACTCAAACCCCATATGCCACTTTCTCCTCCTCAGTTTGGCTGCCATGAAAAAATGGTTTTTAGTAAAATTAAAAACACCATCCATTCCTGAATGTCTGCATTTCCCTAAGGAAAATATGATCCCCAAATTTTTCGCTGATCAAGACAAGTACCCTACCAAATGTGGTTATGTTCTAAGCACACATTTCTAGGAGAAAGGGAAAGTACTGCATTTCTCCTTGCTCATCAAGTCAAAGAAATTCAGAGGCACTGGGAAACACAGAGTCCCTTACTGCGATGACCTACCTTGTCCCAAGCAATCATCTAGATAGGAAATAAAATGAACTCCCTGCCTTCTTAAATCAGGTATCACTGTCACTGGACTTAAGGGCTTTGCCAGAAGGAATGCCATATGATTAATAGTCTTGGATATTCCACACGTCAGAGGTATCCAGATGTAAAAGTAAAGGCCTTACAAATCAAGACCTGCATAAGGGTATATATAACCCAGATGACTGAAACTAAGATTACCAAATACACTGCTGATATTAAAGACTGTTAGAGACAAACTTTCCTTCTTTGGAATTAGGGGTGGGAATTAGGGGGGAAAAAAAAAGTTTCAGAAGTGTAGACCCATACAAGAAATTCTACCTTCCAATGGAAATGTATCAGAAGAGGAAGACTTGAAAATGAAGGTGGACAAGGAGGTTGAAGAGAAACGGCATAAGTGATAAAAAAAGTTATCTTGAAGATCCATGATCCGACATACTACCAGTCTACGTTTCCTAACTAACAGAGGCAGTTGTCAGAAAGACAGGACTCACTGGAGGCATACTTGTGAGCTCTACTGTGCCGTCAAACTGCTCTCTCTCCTTCAGATTGCTGCCAGAGAGACAGTGAAAAGATATGAGAGGCACTGTCGGTCCTGAAAGGACAACCCGTGTTGAAAATGGCACTGTCAACACCGAACTCCAAGCAGTGAGAGAAGCTGGAACTATTCAAGGTAAGAAATGGTTCAGCTATACTACAAAACCTTTACTTCCAATGAGATTTTTGTTTGTTTATTGGCTCTGCCGTAGGACTCTAGACCTCCTAGAGAATTAAAGTTTGCTCACAATCATGCTTCTTGACATCACACCAAACACCTACAGCACAGCCTGGACAGATGTTTGAGCAATTCACTGAGCTCTGATTACAGGATGCATCATCTTCTGACACTCTTAGTGAGAGACTAGAAAACCTATCCAATTTAAAAAACTACCCTGAAAGCAGCACTTGGTCATTCATTACTCTCATCAACACACTCCCTATAAATCCAACATTTTGGCCACAAATGGTTGTTTTTTTCCCCCCCATGAAGTGTAGGTTTTGGAAAGTCCTTCCAATTTGCTTTTTCACAATTCTAAGGCAACAGGTTCAGGATGCTAGCAGAAGTATTTAAATCTTGTGGAAGTATACTGTCAGACAACAAAAAGTCTTCATAATAAAACCATTAATAATATAGGGCATAGAATGATAAAAATATCACCTGGGATTAATGCTGTTTCCCTGGAAAAACTTAGAGCGACATCCTGCATTTGCCATCATCCTAGAGAGATGAAAAAACACCCACCAAGTCTCTACACTGTTGACAGTGTTATCTGAGGGGTAAAAAGAAAACAAAGAAAACCAGCAGACTGACTTCTCTCTTCACTGCCACCTCCTGTTGCTTGAAAAACTGGCTCAACCAGATAAACATTTTGGTGAGGCTGTATTTGCTTCTTTTGCAAAATTATTTGACAAAGCATACTGGATTACAGGGGTCTATGGGAATTGGCCATCAGCAGAAACACCCGTATCACCTGAGGGACAGGGGTATTACTTTCTAATTTCAAATGTCTTCAGACTCTTGAAAAGCTCAGGACATCTAGAGGAAAGGATATTTAACCATCAACTACAAAAAGCTATTGTTCAAGCACAACACAGCCAATTTCTAAAACCTTTGCTTAACTTTCTCTAGCTGTAAAATGGGATTAGGAAACATGTCTCACAGGCACGATAAAATTAACAGTTACAGTATTTGTAAAGACCTGCAAAGTAAGTTTTGCTGATGATATATCAAAACCTAGCACTAAAAAGGAAAGAAAACAATCATGTGAATTTCATTTTCTGTGGCTTGGGGAAGCTGCAGCAGCAGGCACAAAAAAAACAGACTTCAGTTTACGCAGAATAGCAGGAACCCATACTCCTAAGGCAACCATCACACAAGAACAATGGAGAAGAAACAGAACCACCACCTTCTGCTATCCAAAAGGCCAGAACATTAAAGGAGCTTCAAATGCAACATAAGAGTCATAGATAGAATATATAATATAGCCTTGAAACATGGTTCAGACTTTTAGGGACTTTCTGTCAAAAACTGGAAGTAAGAAGGGGACTTTTTCATGGAATTGCTGCCCATCTCCGTATCTTTCAAATCTGCTTTATTTTGCAGACTTCCTAGTCCTATTAGGTTTTTTCCATGCCCAGTAGTAGGCCTTAATTCACAATTGTTTCTGTTCTAGCACCTTTATAAACCTATATAGCAAACCAAGTACTAATCCACCTAATCTATAGCAAATTTGGCATATTCTAGGCCACTTGGCAAGTTGGACTGGTACTTGCTTGAAAATGAGAACAATCTTAAAACTTAAGACAATTAATGCAAGGCCTGAAAAGACATACAATATGGAACATGATATTATGGACAAATTAAAAACCTCAATATTGACTGTTGCTCAAAAGCAAACAAAAAAAAAGGAGAAAAGAGACTGCATTATCTGAACAATGTTGAGGACATCTGATGTCAAGTTTGTTGAAATGTGACATTCCTACAATGTGACCTCCTCATCTTCCACAAAAGCAAAAAGGGCCGAAAAGGTGGTTAAAATAAAAATAAACCACCACCATATCAAAGGTATTTCTGCAAAATGACTAATCTTGAAGGGTCAATTGAGTATACCCCCAGGTAACATTCAGAAAGATCTTCTGTGCTTACCAAAAATAGGGTTTTTTAAGAGACATGCCTAAAATCAGGCCAACACTAGCTTGCCAGGCTCCTGATCGTCATTTTTACACTAAAAAACACACAGAAAGAAACAAAACAAAAAATCAAGGAAGCATATTTCTGGTTGCAGCAAAAAACCCCACTAACAGAAATAGAATTACTTGACTTGACACTTGGTGCTGTCTCAGAAACTGATCTGACACATCAGTTTGCATTACTAGTTAAGCGTGCTGACAGCCACACAACTGCGCACTTAAGTCAATTTTTAAAAGTTTAAGGATTATGCTTTTTTTCTTTTTTTAAGAAACACCACTGAAGAGATTAAGTAGTGATGCATGTACAAGGTTTATTGGAAAACAGTTTTACCGGGGGGGAGGGAATCAATAAAAGTTTATACACAGTATATCTAGCACTTCACTATATATTTACTATCAAGAAGATATTTCCAGGATGTTTTGAGTTCCATTTTTTTAAAGATCCATTTTGACTTAACGAAGCAGCACATACAGCTTTTAAAGTTCAAGAAAGCTTTTAATTTGAGGGAGAAGGCAAAAAACCTGACTCTCAAAGTCAGGTCAACTTAAAAGGAAAACATCTTCCAATTTATTAACTGAGCCTTTCTGATTTGAGTTGCAAACACAAAATTCCTTTACTGCATTCAAAGTCATTGCAGTGCAATAAATCTGTTTAAATGAAAAAAACCTCACCCTGATTTCGATAACCCCACAGTCCACAATCAACCTGAAACCAAAAAGTTCCCACAAGTCATAAAACAAAGCAGCTAGTGATGGGGAATTAAACTTTTCAGCTGCACAGGATTATATTAACATTAAAAAAATTAACCTCAACTACACGAAATAACAGAAGTGATTATTCCTGTGTGCCAAACTAAAATGTAATCTGTTTTTCTTTTAAAGCAGAGATTCATTTGTATTTTGATTAAGATTACAGCACATCCTCCCTGCACTTACAGAACGAGCTGACCCATAATGTATTTTCTGTAAGGTCATATCTAAAAACCTGACCATATGAAAAACAACAGTCATCTCTATCATTTGACAGTCACCATCTGTCAGAAAAAAAAATCATCCGAACATTTCTAACATCCCCTAAACATTCTTTACAAGAGAACAAGAGTACATCTTTCAGCATTTCATATCATGAAAATAAGAAATCCCAGACACTTTAAAACAAATTAGGTTAAAAATAAACTAAATTATTAATTAAGTTGACTTTGTAGTTTCAAGCAACTTTTGTTTGGGATTGTGAGTATCAGAAGGCACTGAAACCAAACCTACCTCATGTTTCCCCTGATGACAAATTCGCGTTCAACAAATTCATTGGTTGCTGTGACTCAGCATTATGGAAGATATGTGTGCAAAAGCACAAAATAACAGCAAGTCAAAATTCTACTGATCTCATACTAGCTTTGGACATCAGCAACCAAGAGTCACATAATACTGACATATCAGCTGCATCAAGCCAAAACCCACAGGAACTTTAAAGCTTGATGACACTCATTCTGCCTCCCTCATCCCGTTTACACCTAGTACCCCTCCTACCAAAAGCTCTCGAACCCAACATGCAGCACATTCACAAAGACACCTCTTTTCCTTTCTGATCATTTCTTAGTACAAAAAAAAGGTAAAACAAGAACATATAAGCAGTTAAAGAGGTGATCATGTGGAAGCTATACAAAGGAGTTCTGCATCTTTTAAAAGGCAATCTCATCCTGCTTCAGACAAAAACACATCACAACAATCTAATACTAATCACAACATTATTATCTGACTTTACTTAAAGGTAACTTGTGGTTTGTGTAGCTCCAAAAGGTGGCTTGTTTGCCAGAATGACATTTTTATATATCAACAGATGAATTTGCTTTCAAGTGTAACCTTAGCACTAGATTTGGTAGGCTTACAATGCCTTCTTTGGAGATAAATACATTCAGGATGTTTAGCCACAGGGTATTTATTTCTAAAATCAGCATATTACTTATGTATAATCTCAACTTTATGCCCAGACTGTTTAAAAAAAAAAAAAAAAAAAAAAAAAGATCTGTGTGTGTCAAACTGGTTAGTTTCTCACAGCACATACGAACCCTCCTGCTAAGCCTGGCAAGCAGTCAGAACTACCAAATAAAAATAGAAAAAGAAAAAATAATTACTCTAGATCATAAGGAAGCTTTCAGCAGCTGCTGACTAGCTAAATCTTAAGTCTTACGGCATACTCCTAAAACTCAAGACTCTATTACTCTCTATATACATCCAGGAACACAGTTATATTTCTTTTAATTCTAATGTTTTTAGCTTCTGCCTCCTTAGGACACTAAGCATTACTTATGTTTCAAGAAAGTATTCACTTTATCCCAATTTAAAATTTCTTCTATGTCACTGAACTCCATTTACTCCTGTCTTGCATGAATGGATCGACAGAAGTGATAATGCGATGTCCAATCCATTGCTTCCTACCACTTTTTTACACCCTCCTACTACTAACATCCTTTTTAAACCAATTCTGGTGAAAGGAAATTTACTGTCTGTCACCTGCCTTAGACTACCTCTACTTTTTATCCTCAAAATGAATTATTAAGCCTGCACAACGTTCAATGCAGTTCAAGACATTCACGAGGTGGCGTAATATAATTTCTAGTCCTACTGTTCTACAGATTTTATATTTAGCAGAAGTTTTCACTGAGTGTTTCATTTAAACTTACCTTTTCTGTTTTTCCAGAGTTCCTCTACCTTCTTCAAAATCATTTGAAAGTACTGATATTTCTACGGGCCTTGCATCCTACTGCTGGGATTTTGTATCTTGAAAACCCCACATTTATTCTTGGAAATAACATAGAGCAGTTTAATCCATCGCTTGCTTGACAGACTTCAAGAACTGTAGCAGACTAAGGATGGATTTTTTCTTCAGAGCAGAAAAAACCTGATTTGCTATCATATTGCTGCCCCTTATCTCTGCAATTTACATCAGCATTTTTTTCATTAGTACTATTACATTATTTAAACAAGGACTTATATTAGAATTGAGCTATTAGAATTAGTATGAAGCTGGATAATTTTCCTATCAGTTCAGCTTCCACTCTTGTTCTCTGAAAAAGAGGTGGTCTAGTCTTTCTAACTTGTTGTTTGTACATTACACCATTCCAGAACCTCCTGTTTAGATATTTCAGCTACTGACAACATTTCATCAAGCAAGTAATTCCTTTAATGTCTTTTATTTTTCTTGACTTGCACCTAGCCTACTAGGCTCCCTCACACCCCTATTCCCTTTGGCCTTCAGAAGTATTTAAACAAATCCATTAGATTTAGCTATTTGCTGCTGCTCTTCTATTTCCCCTTATGTTTCCAATTTACATTAAAACCCCTAACCCTAATTCACACCACTTTTTTTTTTTTGTATCTGCTATATTTTATGCTTTTTCACGTAGACTTGATTTCCATTTTACTGGAGGGCACTGTTGTACATCCATTAACCTCTTGCCACAAAGTTTTCCAACCTAGCAACTTCTTTACTGTTGCCTTTAAAGGTACATTTTGTGTTCTAAAGGATATGGGTTAAGCCCCCCACTTTGCCCGCTCCAGGACTTGTAAAACACTTCAGAAGAAAAATTCCACAATCTCATGGAGAAAGAGACAAACAGAAAGATATCAAAGCAAGCCCACCAGATACAGGGCAGTCTAAAACAAAACGTGCCATTCTGTTCACTTCAGCTTATTCAACCAAAGGAGGAAAAAAAAAAAAAAAAGAAAAAAAGAGCACTGTATCAAAACACTGAAGTTTAAATAAGACTATCAAACAATCTGGTTTCTGGTTGAATAAACATTTACACTTAAAAGTCTCTATAAAGAACCTTTCAGAAACTGCTACAATGTCAGACTGGAGTACTTTTAGTTCTCATGGTGTCTTTGGTCAGTGCTGCTTTCCCTTTCTAAATGGACTAAACTGTGACTTCTCCAGGAACCAGCACTCAGCCGAATATACAGGACCATATAAGCAAGCCAGGTCTGAAGACATCAACACAGAGAACGTAACATCAGGAAAAAAAAAATCAATGGATGGCACACTGACAGTAAAAGGTAAACATCCTAGTACAGTGTTGGAATGAGAGATGAGATGTGACAAAGATTCTGTTTAGAAGTTTTGGAAGGGGGGTGTGTGAAATCCCAAGCCCCCAAAACAGCCATGTTTCTTGGAAGTGAAGCATCATGGTATTTGTTTGCAAGATTATGACAAGGGAACCTATTCTGAGAAAAACCTCTACCTCGCACATCATCTTATGTTACCATGCCTCAAGCAACTCCTCATTTTCCCTGTGCCTACGGGTATGTCTAAAGGGTAATTAAAAGGTGCAACCACAGTTCAAGTAGAAACAAATTTGTTTTAAACAAGCTAGTTCACATGTCAATGCATGTGGTAATGTTGCAGGGAGAACAACAAAATGAAGTTATAATAAAAACAAGGACAGATACACCAAAGATTAGTTTGATTCAAACTATTAATTTATACAGTGTTCTATTAACTGTTCTATTCTAACTATTAATTGCCAGAGGTATATAAAAAATAGCTTTAAAAAAACCTAGTTTCTAGGAATGAAGTTGCAATCCCATTGCTGGATAGCCCATAAACATACCCCAACTTTGTTACGTCTTTCCTTAACATCAAGCAGTCAGAGCAGAAAACACACCAGTGAACAAAAAAATCCAGAGAAACGGCAGCTTGAATAAAGGATAAAGGGACTATTAAACACAACCATTCAGCACCATTTGGGAATTCTGCAGAAACAGCAGCCCAGTATTTTCACAGCTCATGACCTATCTTTTCCGCCTGGAGTTTCAGTTTTCATGAAACGCCCTCAAGAGGCAAAGCTTAAAATCATCATTACGTGTATTCTTGTACGAGCAATACAAATTTAAAGATTATGAATGGGACGAGTTTCTGCTGGTTTTAAGGTCTCCGGAGACATGACAATTGGAAACGGCCACCACGGCTACAGAGAAAGCGCAAACCCTTCATCACGTCTAGGTAGTCAAAGAGAGAATATTGTAGCCGGGATAACGTGAGGCTGTGAGGTGACGTTTGCAGGGAGAAGGTATAGCTTTTGTAAGACCCACTAAAGATCACTGGGGAGAAAAAAAAGCGGACAAGCTTGGAAGAAAGTTTCCTTTCCCCTCCCCCTCGAGATCCGGCACTGCCTCTCCTCGCAACC
>NW_009211914.1:0-35441 GCF_000690835.1 Fulmarus glacialis
TTAAAAGTCCTTCAAACAAACAAGAAAGATATGCCTTATTCTTTTATGTTGGTATTTATTTGATAGAGAACTAGATTCTTTCAAAAAGGAATGTGATATGACTATTTTTAGGTGTTTGGACTTTGGGAATGTAAAATGATGGTAGTAAGCCTCGTACATGTCATCTCACTGAACAATTTGTAACAGAAAAGTTATTCCAAACCAACAGAAAGCAATAGTTGAATATCCTAGTTTCTAATAGAGTGGATAGAAGCCGGACTATTGACTTATTATTAATCTTTATGGATTTGTTTACGTATAGTAGTTATATGAGGGATCAACTGGAGCAAAATGCTGCAGTCCTTAGGAACCTAATCCAAGCATTGTTTTGGCTGGAATTGTATTGTAGTTGGTGTGGTAAACGCATCTTTAAAACAGAGGGAAAAGTTTTCACAAAATCAACATGAAAAAACCGCCTTCACTCAGGCAAGGTGTGTTGATTTGGTTCAATAGTAGGAAATCTGAGATCTGGCCTCTCATGAGACTTTAGTGAAGCCAGGAGATATTATACTGATGGACTTCAGACTAATCCAGATTCTCAGTTGGAGTAACTTGATGAAGGTTTTCTTAATTCCGTGCATGTACTCCAGTTTTCACCAAGCTGAAGATCTGGCCATGTATGCTGTTTTCTTTTGCAGTACAATGTCTGCAAGTGAGTTATATATAACTGTGTTTTGTTCTTTTTTTTTTTTTTTTCTCTTTCATAGGGCATTATCAGGAAGGCATGGTAAGTTCATTTGATTATTATCTTTTTCTTGAGGCAGCCAAAGTATACATTAGTTCTGCAATGGGTGGTCATTTTGATCAAACTGCAAGGAAGTAGAGGATTTCAAGTTGCCCTGGCAAATATATGAAGATATGCACCACAGGCTATTGTGACAGTTAACAAAAGGAAAAAAGCATTAAAATCAGTCTGACCATCTTCAAAACACATTTCATTGTTTTTCAGCATGTGTTAATTTGCAGGTGCTTTATGGTTTAACCTCCAGAACATTACTGTAATAGTATTAATGGTCATAAGTTCCCAGCATAATATGAAACGATGTCTTATCATAAACCAGCTGGTGAACTCGTTGGCATTCTTGCATACATTACCTACTTACACATTATTGACTTTGAGTCATTATTCATCAGGCCTAAACACCATGCAAGTCCCTGTGCCTAGTATGTCTTACTGCTAGTATTGAGACTGGCCAAATGCCTGGCCAACAGAAAATAGTCATCTGAGGAGCTTAGGTGGAGTCCCACCAAGAATTTAGCATTTGCTTCTTATATTATTTCAATGGCTGCCTTACAGCTGGTTTAAAAGGCTACATGCATGACCTCTTTTCCCAATGATATCCCTGAGCAGTCTTACTCTGTATAAAGTCTGCCTTCTACAAACGCATTTGGATCTACTCTAGCATTTTTTTTATTGAGGAATATGAAAGTAGCTTTTTGTGGAGTCGTTTGCTATCATTCAGGTGATTGTCGAAATGGAAATTGCTCAGAAAAGGCTCTGGTGCCTTTTTTTTTCCTTCCCCTGTTTTCTTCAGAAGGTGACTACAGTAGCACTCCAATCATGCAACCCTAGGTTGCCTGTCCTGCTGATAATGTCCTAAATTGCGTATCAGAATGGTCCAAAAACATATATACAAAGGATTGTATTGCAGCTGTATAATCATAAGCTTGCTTGAGGTGATTAATAATATAGCACACCACAATGCCATCAGTGGCCTATGGGGAAAATGGGCCTCTGTAGATGTAGTGACTTTAGATGTAAACTCATGTTCTTCTGCACACAATGATTTGGTTACTTAGCTCCCTGTATCTGCCTATTTAAGGTTTTATGCATAAAGATACCATTCTTTGTACATTTTTGAGAAACAGGGTTATTAGGTAATTCAAATCGTACTTGAAAATTATGCTGTTTGTAAATAATAGAGAATAAGTTACTAGCAGCTTATAGCAAGAGAGCAAGTATGCAAAATATGTGGTACTTGGAATACAAAGAGATTATACTGAAACCTTTTGCTGACTCTGTTGTCTTAAACGAGTGTGTGCCTTAATAAGTGTTTATTCTGCATTTGGACAACTGCTGCTCAGTATATTAACATCTCTAAATTTTTTTCAGAAAGAGATGCATTTGATACTTTATTTGACCATGCTCCAGACAAGCTCAATGTAGTGAAGAAGGTTGGAAGGTTTTTATTTTTAAAATACATAATGTGTGCATGTGCATGCTTGTGTGTATCTGTTTGTACATATGTAGTGCGTGTGTGTGTATATAATATATAATTAGCATAATTTGCATTCATTAAATACAATTAAGTTTTATGCTTAAACAAGTATACAAATTCATGATTGTAATGTTACTTTTTATTAATATTTAGCAGCGTGAAGTTGACTTTGGAACACAGAACAATACGTAGTTATCAAAGTTTCCATCAAAAAGAAGTTCTCACAAAGTGTATGTTGAGTAGAACCCAACTGGTAGAGTGAGTGTACTGATGCCAAAGAGGTATCCAGTTTATAACTGCCAGGGGTCTGACCTAGAGTATTTTGGCTGCTGTCAGATTTGAGTGGAATCCAATTACCCACTTCCATATAGTCTGCTACAAGTTTTTTTTTTAAGAATTACTGTGTTTTAACAGTGTATTTTTATTTATATACATCACGTTCATTTTATTTCTGTTCTTCACTCTTGGGGAAAAAAAAGATTTTGTTTTTCTTATGTCACATTTCAGTTTTTAAACTTAAAAATTGTGTTGCGGTCTCTTCACTCATGCAGATTTGCTTCTGAGTGGAGTTCATACTGTACGCGTTGAACTGCTGCCCTACTGAATAGGCCTTCACTACATTGTTTTCATATTTCAGACTCTCATCACCTTTGTGAACAAGCATCTCAATAAATTGAATTTGGAGGTCACTGAACTGGAGACCCAGGTAGAATTTCACAGCCTTTCTTAAAGGGGAGGGATAGTTGCACTATGTTATGCACTATGCCCCCAACTTTATCCAGAAATTTCATTGAATTATTATTGATTGAGCTCTAAGGTATTATTTCAGCAGAAAACCCTTCAATTCTAAATATGTTCATATAAAGAAGACCCTCACCAATTAAGCAGAGAAATCATGAGGGCAGCTAAATTTCTCTAAAACAGTTTTGTATTTCCATTAGCATAAAAATCAATTAACAGATGCTACCTCTTGGGTGCTGCCAAGTGCTGCCAGCAGAACCTGTGCTTGTTTTGGTCAGGAAAGAACTCTGTCCGCTTGGTTTGATCCAACGTCAAGCTGAACAGTTGTTTCCTGCCTACCTTTACACAAGCACGCAATCACATGGGATTACAATGACTCTATTCAGTGAGATACGTTCTTGAGAGTAAGGCTACTCAAGTGTATAGGCAGCTGTACAGTTGGGCTGCAGGCTTGATTGCACCACAGAAATAATGTGGTACATGGTCTTCTTTCTTGTTCTCAGCTGCTAAATTGGCTGGAAAGAAGCTAAAAGAAAAGCTTAATCCTGCTGTATTAATACCTCCCCATGTGAACAATTGCAGCAGTTATCATAAGAAAATTACAAGGTCAGGCAGGAATGATTGTATCCACACTATCAAAAAAACCCAAGTGTCTTCAGGACAGGCTTTATTTTATGTCTTGATTCATGTTATTAAGAATCTCTGGTTTATTTAAATAGCTATCAATCTGGTAGAGATTTTACAAAGGTAAAATTAAGATTTAGTTGGAAATAATGGGTAAGGGCTTTCAGAAAGGTGTTCCCTATGCCTGCTTATTGCATTGTTTACTTTTGGAAAAAACCTATTATTCAAATGTACCTAGAAACCCCTTAAGCATTTACCTGAAACAGTATTCCCCAAGATGAGAGATTGTATTTCTGTCAGTTGAAAGAAAATTATCTACCTCAGGAAGATGATGGGTTGCTTCAGATAACTCAATTTGATTGTGAAGATATCTCAGTGCACTGATAGACCTGATGCCACAGGGGTAAGAGTGAGAGGCCTTTAACAAAATTTTATGGATGTTGCTATTTTTTTACATGGAAATGAACGTATATCATAGCAATTAGGTATTTTCCATCTGTAATTACATACATTTAAAATTAGATTGACTCGGACTTGCAGAACGTGGACAAAGATGATTCTTTGTTCCTTTATTTCCTCCAATATACTGAATTTCAGTGCAGTCATGAGATTGCACCTTCGTTCTGCTTTTCTCTGCTCAGCGAATGCCATTTGAGAGCTTGAAAGGTGGCTGTTCTGATTCCCCACAACTAGTAGAATAGAAAGCAAAGGCATAGATCAAAGCCACTGACGACCTCTCTTTCCAGGAACTTTATTCTGCATGTATATTTCAGCATTAAGTCAGTTTTGGAGAAGACATAACAGAACGTACTAACTAAATAAAAGGAATCAAAGGAGTGAGATGAGATCTTTTAGTTGCAATTTAAAATATTTATATTAGTAGTTTGTTGACAGTTCTGCATTAGACAATATATATCTTGTTCACTAAGCAAAGCAATGACTTATTCAGAAAATGTACCGAGAAATGTCTTTTTTTACAGTTTGCAGATGGTGTTTACTTAGTCCTGCTAATGGGTCTCCTAGAAGGCTATTTTGTTCCTCTGCACAGCTTTTTCTTGACTCCTGATAGTTTTGAACAAAAGGTAATTAGATTTCATTTTTCTGTTAAAAACAAATAAACATATAAACATGTCTAGTAGTACAAGGATGACACAAACTTTTCCGCGTAAGTTTGATGTAAATAGCTGAAATCAAGAGAGGACTGTACTGGTAACCATTTCCAAGATCTCACTATTAATGCTTATCCAGAATAAAAAGGAAAATTATATTAATAATGGGGTGGTTAGCAAGTATTAACTGATTTTGGCAGCCATTGTGTGATGCTGTCATTGAACCAGACTTACTGTTCATTAAGTGTATAAAGAATTATACACATGAATTGATGACAGAACTGATTTTTTGTGTCCAAAATCCAAGAATTTAACATTTGAAAGGTTTCATGTTTTTTGGAAGCATGAAGGCATGTATGTACTATGTATCATTTTAAGACCAACTATTACCCCTGTGTCTGTTGCTGTCCAGGCAATTCAGCTGTCTATTCAAGACAAGAGCACTTCAAGGGCCATCATGTTCCAATTTTTAAAGTTGTGGGAGGTGGGCTATTTTTACTTGTAAGTAATTTTTCTATGGGTAATATTAGTTCACGTGTTATTTTTCAGTTCCTTTTATATTTCTGAAACCACCATCACCACCCAGAAAAAACAAAACAATGGATTGTCTGGATTCCATGGACCAGATCTTCCATTGATATACAGAGCCCTGACTATTTTTTCCTTCTGAGCACCTGGGTCTTCAGCTTTAAGTCTTCTTTTGACCATTTATACTATACTGTATATAGTTCACAATAATGACTACCTTTATTATATTTCTAGGTCCTCAATGTATCCTTTGCATTTGAACTAATGCAAGATGGTGGATTGGAAAAACCAAAGCCAAGACCAGAAGGTATCTATTTTACTTTTTTTGTATCTTCTTAAAATTTTGCATTGGATCCAGATCTTATCTCATAGGATTATGGTATAGCTAAATGAAGGTTAAAACATTAATCCAAGAGCGAAAGGGAAGATACATTTTGAAGTGCTCATTTTGGATGGCTGATAGATATGCTTTTTCAAATGCTGCAAGGCTTCCTTTCTTGAGTGGCCAGGGTAAGATTTGCGTGACCAAACATGCAGTAATACTCAGATACTCACTGAAAGAAAAAGAACACAATTGTGCATGGTGTCACTGGCAGATCTGAATTGCTCCAATTGCTCTGTTTTCCCCCATCCTACATCTTCATACTAAACCTCAAGTATTCCAGTGTAATTTACAAGATTTTTACGGAAGAAGTAGATGTTGTGGAAGAAGAATTTCAAATGTTCACATTCAAATGTTCACTGCCTTTGAGTGCAGGACCTAATCATACACATTTAAATTAGATTTAGAGCTGGAGACTGAAAGTAAAATGTGTCTTCAGGGAAGATGAAGGTTTTGCTGCTGACTTTAGCAGAATTAGGATTCCACTCCTAGGATTCCAGTCCTCTTTGCTCATATAAATACAGGGTTTAAATCCAGCTTTTCGGGCTGGATATAGGGCCCTTGATTCACCATGTTACAGGGTACTCTTGTGGTTCCTCCCATGAGAAGTTACCACTTCTTACCATGCAGGAGCTGAATGTGCAGCTTCTGCTCCACTCTTCCCAACAGGGGTGGTAGCTGGGCTTCTGCTGGTTACCAACCATAATAATCAATATATGTGTGTTTTCAAGACCCATTGCAGATTCACATTCTATGGTGCACGCAATCTTTTCATGCCGTAATATTGGATTGTCATTCCCTGAGGAGTTGATATAAGCTAATGCTCAGAGTTTTATTTCTAATAGTAAGGGCTCTCTGGAGATTCAGGCACACATTACTGAATCAAGTTCTACTCCATTCTGCTTATTTTCCATCCCTCCCAACTTCCAGATCATAACAGCAGCAGACATACGCACACATACAAAAAAATATGTCTCAGGATTGAGCCTATGCTGCCTATGCATTTAATCTGGACCTACCCAGCTTATTTTCTCGCTTCTTTTGATAGCTTGAACGCTTATCCACAATCATGCTTAACTAAACCAGTGGTGACTGTATTACAAACTTTTATGTTTGAAATAGTCAAAGAGAGAAGGGGGAAATAGTGAAATCTAGGGATCCAAGTAAAATAGAGAGTATCTCTGATCCCTTACTCCCCATGGAGGTTTAAAATTCTTACGGCATTTAATTTTTCAGGTATTTATTGCTCTAGGGGACAGCTAATTTTTCCAGTATAAATCAAGCCATAAGGATATTTCAGCATATATAAGACATTTCTTGTGCAATTATTGAAATGCTTAATATGAAACTTCCTGCCCAATGTGAATGGAAAAACACATCTGTTTTATGTGTTGTTACATTGGGCACAATGCCCGTACTTAAAATTTCCAGTGAGCAAAAGAGTATTGAAAAGGATTTTACCCTAAACGTGTATACTAAATACTCTTTAAATTCCTACACTGTTTCTTTGAGGTTCTTGAGGAAAAAATATGCTGAAAAGTGCTTTAGAATATGAAAAACATATTTAGCGGAAAAAAGAATGCGGTTAAATAAATGAGTATGAAAACCAATGATTTTTATGGGGTCAACAGTTTATTTGGGTTATTTGCAATATAATTGAAAAGGTATTAAAAAGCTTTCCGTGACCTTTTACTTTAAAAATGGCCAGAACATTAATCTACTGAGTCTGTAATGAATTCATTTGCAGTTTGAGCTTTTTCAGATTACTCCTTGAAATGTGTACATCAAAGCCAAACTAAAGCTTCTCTTTTTGAAAATTTCAACCAGTAAAATATTAGATGTGTTGGTCAAACACACGTAGCAATGGAAAGAACTCATCTTTCTCTGGGAGCACGCTTCTTTCTAGTTTGGACCTTTCTATGGAATTCTGTTGTGGTGGTGGAGTCTTCTGGTAACTTTGCAAAGACCTGTCAAAGTTATCTCTTTGTTCATTTGAAGTTCTGTATTAGGAAGTGAAGGTGTTATAGCTTGCTGCTGGCCTGAAAGAGGAAACTTCCCGAGTTATACTCTGCAATACTGTTTGCATATAACATGATGTTGTGGGAGCAATGTGCCCTTTGTGTAGTTTTTGGCATTTTCTCTTCATTTTATATCAAGCATTTTTGATCTGATTTATTAAGAGCCACAAAACCATGTGGCCATGGTTTCATGACCATGCATAGTCTCAGCATAAAATCTAGGTTTGATTGTTTTCACCCTTTGATCATTTTCACCCTTTGTCCATGGATGTCAGTTTGCCACGTAGCTAATATCTTTAGCCCTTCAAAGTCTGCATACTTTGGGACACCATGCATAGGTTTGGTTGGATACATTCTTCAAAGTATAAACCCTTCACAATCTGTGAGAAACATCACTGTAGATAAATACAATGGCAAAAATATCTGATGATTACATACACAATTTACTAGGCTTACTTGGAGGTTTTGAAGACCTCCTGCTTTACACCTTCATGCCCAATTCCAAGAACCAAAGTTAGGAGATTGAGTTCCTATACAATCAACAGAAAGAGATAGGACTATTCTAATTCTGTTCTAATTCTATTCTATTCAAATACTTTTCTATTCTTTCTGAGGGCAATTCTGAGTCCCTATTTGAGATTGAATATTCCTTGAAGCACCAGCATAGACTGCTGCAGTAGTACTTGTCAGTTTGTTTTATAGATTTCTTGTGAATTAATATTGACTTTCTCAACAACTTCTCTTGGAAACAGCAGGTATTCATTAGCTTTTTGTTTCCTATAAATCGTTTACTTTAGATGTTGAGTTTCGAAGGACTGATTCAGCCATGTACATCAGCTAACCCAGAGCATTTCAGAAGTGTCTTCGAGGGGCACTTGTATACCTAGCTTCTTTAGATCCTTTAGAAAATTTAAACTTGCCTCTAGCTATCTTGCTGAAATTAGGCCTAATACAGGATGTTGCAGCCCAGAATGGGCCAGGTCCTGCAATTCTTACATAAGAGAATAGTTCCATTGGTTCCTGCCTGATGATTTTTTCAAAATCATTACTTTTTGGCCATAACCGACTGAAGATTCAGTCATATAAATATATGTAATCCTAGGCACAATTTGTCTCATGGGCATCTAAACCTCGGTTGCGTTTCTTCATCAGTAACATTAGCCATTTGTATCCTTAACTAAAAGCAGTTGAAATAATGATTTTTGAGTTGCCAGTTTAAAAACTGTGCTATATTTATATTGCTACTCTTTCTTAACATCTTTGTGATTCGAATATTCATGGATATGGAGCTGAACAAGGAAAGGGAGTAGAGAACAGGCGCTTTTTCTGGAAATGTTTTGAGCTAATGAAGTTACTAATGTTTTTTTCCCTTGTCCTTTTTTCTAGATATTGTAAATTGCGACTTGAAGTCTACGCTGAGAGTACTGTACAATTTGTTTACCAAATACAGGAATGTGGAGTGAAGAATTGATTTGGGACGTAAAGGAGTGTTAACAAAGAAAGCATCATAACTAGCATATTTTTCATCGGCATTAAGGAACTAAACCATTTACCTGAAGAATTTTTAGTTCATTATTCTTGCACTACTATTTTCATAGTAGATTTAAAACTAATATAAATTATGAAGAAAAAGGTTTGGAGGAAGGTATTTGGGTATATTCGGGAGAATTAATGTCTCAATAGTAACTGTCTTCACACTGTTTTGTAGTAGGTGAAACAAGAATGAAAAAGAGATTTAGTAACTTTAATTCAAATCAGCCTTTAAAGCCAATCATAGGAAGATTCAGCACTGAGTATCTATTTTAATATTTTTTTACATATATCTTTTCTAATCTGGGGATTTTCTATTCATGATAAGATGGTTGCATTCTAATTATGAGAAATGTGCACGGGGAGAAACAGTTAAATACTCTTCTTCGTTTCACAGCTAAAAAGAAGAGACTTTCTCAAGCACTTAACCTGATTAATTTATATTTCCAGTGCTGTTAGGCTTGAATTTTATGGGTACAAACTGAAGTGGCTACTCATTCCTTCAGACTTATTCTAATGTGATACTCTGCTTTAAATATGTGTTATTGACCATTCTGCATAAGCACACTTTGCAGCTTGTCACTTGCTTTTGTTTGAGGAAGAGATCTTTTTTTGCAAAGTACACATTTCAGGAAAACACACCTGTATAATACAGTTTCCCTATAATATTTGTATTATTACATAGTATTAGAAAGTAAAAGAACGGCTTGTTTTTCTTTTAGTAGTTTAAACACAGGATTACCAAGTTGCAAGTATAGATTTATTGCTAAATAGGATTTAGAATCTGTCCCTTTGGTTGATTTTATGATAGATGTATTTTGCTGCATAATGTCCAGCACAGAAAATAAGATTTATTTTCCAGAAACATTCCTGTAGCCTCTCAGATACAAAAGCACTGCTTTTAGGTCAAAACTACTCCCATCTGTAAAGACTCCGTTACAGTGTAAGGTTTTTTGGTCATTTTACATGGCCATGAAGAGTACTTTTTTCTAATCATAACGAAGTATAAACTGTTATCTGTTTGGTTTTGGCTTTAACAAAGACACAAAAGAGAAATGGGAGTTGATTCTTCCCTTAGACTTGATATCAAGCACCAGTTAAGTTTGCATAAAGAAGCTGATAGAGACTGCCTGACACAAGTGTTAATCATAAAAAACTGCACTGGCATAAGTTGAAGAGTAAATTAATCATTTGCTAGAAGTCTTGATGTTAGTATTAGATACCTTTCTAAAAGAAGTGTTCCCATGCAACCACAGATTCTTGGGATCCTGGATTACACAGTAAGGAAAAAATCCTTAGGCAGAAGTCACTGGACGACTTCGGACTGCTTAGTGCAGGAAGGAGACTTGTTAATAGTCATCCAATTATGGCCGAACTGGTATAGGTGAAAGGGAAAGCAATCTGTCAGCTCTTGAGTCTGTTCATCTGAAGAAATGCAGTTCTGGCAAGAAGAGTCAGTAACAGCTAAACGTTACTCAGTATATAAAGCATTATAAAGCTTTTTTTTTTTAATGTAGAGTTTTCCAGTGCAACATTAACGTAAAGGGAAGACAAGCGATTACGTTCTGTCTTTGATGAACACTAACTGATGTTTAATAACAAAATGATACTGACTTCTGCTGGGGGGCCACAGAAATTATTATTCTGAGAAGTAAATATCAACCTTTGCAAAGGAAAGTCAATATTTAATTCAAAGGACAATACCTGCATGTTCTCTGAACTCAGGAATTGTTATCTGATTGTTATAAGCATTCTAAATATCTTTATTAAAATATTCTTTTACCTCTACATTTTTAAATGAGTTTCTGAAATTAGAGGTGCAGAAAATAACAATTATTTGCCTTTTACACAGGTAAATAACTGGACATTTTTACCTCAGTGAAAATGAACATGTTTTCATGATATCTTTAATACCTGAGAAGCTAAATGATGGGAACTAACAAAGCATTTTTTGCGCAAACTGAGACAGAACTTCTCATGTATATACCAGCAGCAATTTCAGCTTATTTTAATGTTTCACATGTAAGTTTTTCATTTGCATACCTAGATTGTAGTAATTGTAATTGTTAATTAATAAATGTATGATCGTTTTTCTGCAGATCATGCTCAGCTGAAATACTCCTTCACATCTCAGCAATGCCAAAACATTTTGATTGCCCTTGTTTTCAGGAGTGCACTTGCTTTAAAAGGAGATTTATATATGTAAAGGAAAAAGCTTAGGAACAGCGAAACTGTTTTTTGCCTAGACTT
This sequence comes from Fulmarus glacialis, assembly GCF_000690835.1. Classification (NCBI taxonomy): domain Eukaryota; kingdom Metazoa; phylum Chordata; class Aves; order Procellariiformes; family Procellariidae; genus Fulmarus; species Fulmarus glacialis. The sequence goes on from NW_009211914.1 coordinate 11,441, forward strand.
GAAAATAAGTATTCCTGTGCTATATTGGTATAACATTATTGGAGATTTTGAAGTCTGTCAGACTCCATTTAAAAAACATAAAACTGAGGCAGAATGATGAAATCCTCATGCTGAAATGCAATTATGCAGAACCATTGAAACATTTAAACAATATCCAACCTTTACACAATTCTCTATCCTATGGTAAGAATTAAATTAAAATCTGCTATATAAACAAGAGTGTCCTATGTAAATATAGACCCATGTAATAGTTTTAACACATGCACACAAATAGTATATGCTGCCATGTAGGAGTGGGTCACTGCTTATATTTTTGACAGTGTAGATTTAAATAGCTATCAGATAAATATGAAATCTAATATACAGATTATATCTAATATTTATTGCTTTGATACAGAATATTATAGAAATATAGAATACTACTGTAGACAGTTTGCTCTTCAGCAATCAGTGTAGGCCAGCACTTTCCTTCAGGGAGGTGAAATGTTATGTTAGCTGGGCCAAATTCTGCTAACACCTATAATGCTTTTATTCTGATACACAGCGGTGTATACTGATGTACAGCTGAATGCAGAATTTTCCTCACTGTTTATATTAAGGTAGAAGTTGTTTAAGTTTTAAGTCAATCCTGGTTTTATTTATGATTACTTTAAATGATTAAATAGATCCAAATCAATGGATTTAGCCCATGTAAGATATGAACAGTCACCTGAAGAGGCCAGTTTCTCTACTGGTCCCAGAGGGAGCCTCTGATCTCGAGGCCGCTATCTCAGCGTTTTGGCTAGGTCTCTAAAGCCAGGTAGTATGAATCCAAGCCACTGCCTTAGGATCTCACGGTGGTATTTGGATCTCGTCCACCAGACCAATGTGCTTGTCTGTTGCTCTCTGTCCCATGAAAGCCCACAGGTAGCTGAGTCCACCAAAAACTGGCAGATTATTAGCCTGCCTTGAGTAACAAACAAACAGTAAACATTTCTGCTGCTGGGGCATTATGAAACTGCCAAAAGAACAGAGTTTTCTGTGCTTCTCCAAATTCTAATCCATCCATTGCATCCAGCAATATGGTATCCAGATTTGTTTCGTGGTTGGAGAGAGGCATCCTTTCCTTATTGATGGATCCTGGCATGCTCTGTCTACCACACAAAACTTATTTTTTTCGAAGGGGAGCTACAGATTCTTAATAGTATGTCAAAAAGTTGTTGTCAAAATAATTATCTGAAACCCTAATATCTTGAGGTCAGCTCCTTTCAGATTTCTTTCCCAGCTGAATGGCATTTATTTGCCATAAAAAACAGGCCCTAGAAAAAAGGTATTGAAGGAATCTTTGCATAATTTTACCTGAGACACACACATAAAGTCCAGAATTGGATTGCTTTATATTTCCAATGGAGTACAGACGCACTAAGTTTCTTATTAAATGAGCTGACTGCAGAATATCTAGTTCTTTGCATTTCTTAGTCAGTAGATATCTTCCTGTTATAGGCTGGCAGCAGCCTTTGCAGCTACATAGTTCAGGAATTCAAGTGGACCGGCAAGCGCTGGATAAGGTCCTAATCTACTTCGATTGACTGTGGATCAAGTTGCTGATTGGCATAGCTCCATGTAAACCAGTGGCATTAAATCAACAGAGCATTTGGTCCTTTCTGTTTTATAAAGGGTTACAGTACTTGGGAATAGTTTACATATAGATTGAGGTAAATGCTACTTGGTTGATCTTTGTTCTTACTTGTTTTTGTAAAGTGTGTTTTTAAATTCATGTTTCAGATTAATTTAGCAGACACCTTACTGCAAGCCACAGTGTTGTAAAGCAGAATGGCTTTTAAAAGTAATGGGTTTTATTTCATTAGAGAAAGATATATATGATATTTAATATACTAGATACTAGCTTTAGGTCTAGTTTTTGTTATTCTTGTCTTCCTATCAAAACAGCCTTCCTGAATGGCCTGTGTATGTGCCAAGCACCCAAAGAGAGAACAGTACCTTGAAGACGTCTTGCAAGATTTTCTACACTGTTACCTAATAGACTTTTGTCGTTTTACTATAAGAATTAGTGTGGGTTTTCTCTTTACAGTTGAAGTACAATAAAAGGCTGAAGAAATCCTTCGTAGAAAGTTATAATTAGTTTAAAGTTTAAGTTGTTTTGTTTTGATGTATCACATGAAAAATGGAGATAGCAGCACCAAAATTCCAAAATTATGCATACCTCAGCATCCACAGATTTTCCAAAGAGGTTTTGAGCCATTTAACATTTACTAGGGCTAATTTTATGTATTTTGACAATATTTTCTGTGTGCCTATTTCTTTTTGCAATAACGAGATTTTATTTTCTGTCTAACAGTTTAATACTACACACTCTGCGACAATGTTAGTGTCATTGAAACATTGGGTTCTCAATTTCAATATTAAATTAATTGAGAAAAAAGAATATTTGCAAAATTTGCTTCTTAACACGCGTATCTGAAAATAATGATAAGTTTAAAGTAAGCTGCATTGCCTTCAGCTGCAGAGTTAGTAGCTTTCACAGAATATAGTTTATGTACTCTGTAAGTAAGAGACACTCTATTGGTGATTTTTCCTGTGCTTTTTCTGAAACTTTTGTTATGATCCACAATAAAATTTGCACCTGAAAATCAACACTGTATGTTGTTGTTGGGTCAAAGTATGGAATTTATTTAGGAATATTAATTAGGAAGGCTATATAGTTTATGTTCTTGGAGCTTCCAGACCTCTCTATGCATCTAACCCATTCTCAGTTACCTCTTTGTGGGTGTACTCAGTGTTTATTATTATTTTCTGTGGGGGCTGATGACAGCTGAAAGTGGGTTGGCAAAAACAGCCATGTAAACATATGCTTGAAATGATTAACAGCAGCAGGTCGGGAAAATGCCATATTTGACTCAAAATAGCAAAGTATACCTTTGGTTTAATATTGCTGAACACTTCAGTGTTATTGTAGCTGGGTATAATGCAATTTTCTGCAGAGTAATTGTGTTAATTTGAAATTTAACAAAATGTTAGTGAAATGTTAAAATGATCAAAATTAAACTGCCCATTTCAGAAAATAACTGCATTTAGGAAGATTTTGAGATCTATTTTTTTATAAACTTGTTTTTTTTGTGACCCTTTAATGCAGGAGCTTCAATGCAGAACTTGGAACCAGTCAAAAATACAGGCATCTAAAGTGCTACAGATCAACATTTTTAGCCATTGAATTACTGGAATGAATCCAGAAGCAGGTGTTTGATCTTTAGGTCTGCTTGTAAAGTTGAAACCACCAAGCAGAGCTACCTAATCAACAGGGAACACTAAGGACAGGGTGAGTTTTAAAGCCATTCTTCAATCCCAGCTCTATTACTCAAGGCTGGAAAGTAGTATCTTTATCTGCTTAGGATCCACGGTCTTAAGCCCCACCATATGCACTTACAGCTTTTGTCCTGAATTTTATGGATTTTTGTCCTGAAGAGCAAGTAGACTTGCTCTTCTTCAAACATTGCAGTATAACAAGAAGGTAACAGTCTGGCTACCTCAATTTCTTCATCACTATTCACCCAGAAAGTAAAAGATCTGGGTTTAATGCCCTTATGCACCTGTGGGAATTATTTCTCCTCCTTCTTAGAAGAGTGCCATAACCTGCAATATGAATTTCAGGTGACATGCTTTTTTTAGTGGTGTTGGTCTCATAAGCTGAAGTTGCAACTCTGTGTATAAAGTAATTCCACATTAACTGACAGAGGGAGAAAGCGAGCAGAAGAGGGAGCATAACTGGTGGTTAGGTTGTTGAAAAGGCGGAAAAGGATTTGGGGAAAGAACCTGTCTTCTGGGCCTCATATAAGGCCTGCTTCTGTATTTTAGTCAATCAGAGAGTGCTAAAATACCAAAACACATTTTGAAGAGGAACCAGGACTAACATCATCTCTGTTTCAATGCAAAGTATTTGGTCCCTCTCACTCCTCTCCTCCAGGACTCTGCTGTCAAAACAGCCCCAGGAGAAAGTATGCCTACCCTACATAGCCTGCAGCCCGAGTTAGGTTTGCATTTCCTCAGGCAAAGCAAATAATAATTTCACCCCCTGCTTCCTACCTGTTCGCTAGCCATTAGGTGAGCTCACATGAGAAGGTGAGCAGCACCACATCATCTACAAGTTGTGTTTTAGGAAAATGGCAGACACAACTGCATTTTGTCTGTAAAGCCAGTTGAGGTTTCTTGGGCCTTCTCCGAGCACAAATACTGGATTGAGTGCTACATCTCATATTTGGATCCCAGCTAGATTAAAACTGGAACTACTCAGTCCCATTGAGACTGGGTCAGCTTCAAACATATGCAGGCATAAAATGCTAGGGATTTTTCAATTGAAAATCAAGGGTGAAATTTAGATGGGGAGGTGGTGCTCGAACAGATTTTCCAGGATTGCAACCTTGGTGCCTATATTCTGTGAAGAGCAGAAAATCTGCCTGGGGCCATGCCCCTCACATAGGCTGATGAGGAAAACCAGGGAGAGCATCTTCTGCTTCCCTTCTGAGATCTCCATGGTGTGGCAGACTGCACAGACTGTTTCCTACTTGGCTCCGTTTAATTTTATTGGGAATAAGCCTGAAAACATGCTTTAACTATTCCTCCCTCTCCTGGATGTTTGCACTGTTCCACTTAGGTGAAAATTAATACTGAACTAGCGTGTTGAGACTCTAAAGTCTTCAGCTGTGACTAATCAGCACCATCCACTGCTTAGGGCTTTTGATGCTGGGAGGAATGAATGGTGCTGACTGTAGTCATGTCTCTGAATGATTAGTCCATTGGATCACATGCCAAATTTATAACTGTTATATTAGATGAACAGATGAGGGCTATTAAATTACGTGGAGTGGAGTGGGGGGAAATCGCTGTGACCAGAACTTTTTTCTTTTTTTTTTTTCTTTTTTTTTAATGTAATTATCCTTTTTTTTTTTTTTTTTTTTTTTGGGTGGCAATACTTAGGTAAGGGGGGGAGTATATATATTCCCATGCACAGTCTGAAACTTGCAAGGTGCTGAGGACTGTAGCCTCAATTCAGCAAAATACTGGATTAACTTTAAATATGTGAGGAAGAGTCCTTGTGGTTTCTTTGAGTCTGTTTTACCTAGAAATGGATAAATATTCGTGTCACCGTGGGAAGCCTCAGTCACATTTACACTGAGGCCTGTGTTGTATTGTCTTCACATCCTAGCACAATCCTATATAATTACACCCACAAAACCATTACTTTTAAGGCCTGCTTTCCTCAAACAATCCCTTATAGCCGCTTTGTGAATTAGGTCATAAAAGATACGTGCTTCTTGTCCACTCTTATATTCATTAAGACTTTCACCTGCATGAGGGTTGAAAAACCAGGATAATTTATGTCTTCTCTCGTGGGGCCCCTGGAGATCAGATAACTAAATCAACTGCAGAGTAGCAGAATGCTGCTGCCTGCTTTCAACCTTGGCACTAAGTTTTAGGCAGATATAACTCAGGTGCGCTTATTATTACTCTTTGGTTTATATCCATGCCTACAGGGTTTGTTGCACGAGCAGTTCCATGAATGCATGCTATGATACAGTCCTTTTCTTGAAAGGCTCAGAGTCTTGCAGGAATGTGAGAGGAGGAAAGCTGTAAGTAAACTTCTCTAACTTTGCACAGAAGATAATGATAGGTGTGGGTTAGGAACCAGGTTCCCCTTTGTGTACCCTATCTGTGCCTTTAAGTTGTGGTGTAAAACAACGAGCTAGAAAGTTACCAATGAGGCTTGTGTGGAATGCCAGTCCCCAGGGGAAAAGGGACGAGAGGAATTACAAAGGCTATTAGCTTAAAAGATTACCACACTTCTTGTGGTAAAGATGTAGGTGCTCAGCGTCAGGCCACTGAGGCAAGTAAGTGTGTGGGTTTATTAGGTTGCTTGGGGAGGAATTTTTCCCATTGAAGTGCTGCAGGGCCATCAGCTAGAAGGAAATTGCCGGCATTACAAGTTGCATGCATGTGATTTAGACTTGCCTCTATGTGACAGTAGCTTAAACACTTTCATGTGCATATTGTTACAATAATAGAGTATTGAAGGTGTCAGTCCTGGGTTTGTAAGCCTTCTGTACCTCCAGATCTTTCTAAACTGTTTGTAACGGCACTTGAATAGACAGAAAGGACATCATTAGAGCAGATCTGTATGCTTAATTGCATAAAACCCTTGCACATCTACTGTCTGAAACCAGCACTCAGTTCAAACAGTGTCATAACCTCTAGCTTCATTTTTTCTGTGTTATCGGGACAAATTAACCCATTAGCTGCACAGACTCTATTGTGAGTCAGAGGTATATGACTCATATGAATAGAACACATTTCTATTCTGGTTTTAATTAACTTGGCCTCCACCCAAATCCTCCTTACAAATGAAAGATACTAGATTAGCTGAAGTCTACGATACATTTTTATGGTTTGTGCTAAACTTACATGTGTATTTTTACGAGATAATGCTACAAAAAAAATTTTCCATGAATGCACTAGCTTAAAAAATAAGCAACAGAACTGCCTTATTTGACAGACTGTTAAAGTGTTGTAATTAATCTTGTTTGTTTGTTTGCCTTGCAAACTATAAGAGAACAAAAAAAAAAAATGCACAATTCTAACACATTGGGAAATCAGTCCCAGTCTTGATTCAGACGAGTGGAAAACAAGTTTGTGGTGGTTACATTTTCAATAGAAGTACAGTCTTAGGTGGCACTTCCCTTTGTGATTTTCATAATTTTGCTATCTGGAAATTTTTACTTTCTTTCTTTCTTTTTTAAGATAAAATGTAAAGATTGAATTGGTCAGGATCCCTGTCAGTATTGGGTCACTGTGTCTTCTCTTAATAAAGCAGTACCAAAATCAAACAAATTCCTCAAATACAAATTGCAGAGAGCCACTACTGACTGTAGCCTGTCAAAACAAGCAATACTAATTGTATTTACACAATTTTAAAAGAATTAAAACAAAAACAAGAAAACAAACCCACCCCTCTCTAACCCTCACGGAAATCAAGGCCTGAATCTTACTTAACACTAAACTTTCTTCATGGCATCTTGGGAACTCTTAATGCAAATGAGAAGCAGGCATACAGATACTTGGTGGAGCCTTCCCACAACACTACTATTCTAAAGAAACAAGCACAGAATAAAAGCAGAGGGTGAGGGGAAGAGAGAGAAATGTATCTTTGTGTGAACACTTTATAGTGTGCAACTTGCTCGTATAACACAATGAGGGTGGGCCAGCTGGCTGTAAAATAACCTAGACTGATAAATTAATCAGGAGTATGCTCTGTGTGCCACCAACTGTCCTGTGACTAATAAGTTAGTTTTCTACTTTGGCAGGTTCCATGAGTTTACTTGTAGCATGAAGAGGAGAGTTGGAGGAAAAAGGTCAGGATTTAAAAGGGGCTTACTTTGAGGGGCTCTGAAATGGAAACTTGCATGTGGACCACTACTTCCCACTGCAGTCCCACAGTTCAATTCCAGTTGCTTAGAGCACTTAATCAAGATCTGCCTTCAACTCTGCCTGCCGCCAGTTAGTCCTGATAAAGCCCTAACTTGCCTTCTCATTGCCTAAGTGGTGACATTAGGACTTCCATCAAAGCAAAGAAATTAGAGGCACGTAGCAGACTCAGCTTCATTTAGCCAGAGCTCCATGTCCAGATTCAGAGATTTTTCTGTCTTGGAGGGACATTGTCCTCCCATGCAAGAAAGATAGTCTGGCAATGAATTTGCTACAATATGCACTTCCCAATCACTGTGGAAAGTTACCAAGTTGGTAGGAAGCAGATTTAGGGCACAGATTTATCTATTGATATTTTGAACAGTTACACAGCTTTTCAGGAACATATGTATTCCTCAGTTGAAAGTTTTGAGTGTTAATTTCTGAAATTCTATTGTGGATAACTAGACCTTGCTTTTCATTTTTTATTAGCCACAGTAGATTTTTTATGCCCACGTTTTTTGAGGTTGGATTACCAAAACTGTCTGGATTCCTGTTTTATGCTTACAATAATGTCCCTCCACTGAACAGAGCTCCTTTATATAATCTACAAAGTATTGTATGATCCACCAGGGAGCAGAGCATAATGTAAAGATAGGACACTAATGGGCAAGTTTCTCTGAGTCAGCTCTGCCTCCTTTTGGGATATATGTACAAGGAAACCTGCATCAAACCTCAGGATGTCCCTGTTACCATGTGTGCTCAGTAACAGAAAAGATCCAGGGCTGTCCTTCACTTTGTGGTTAAGGAAGTTACGTGTAGTTGTACTCTAAAAGGGGGAAGAAGCAGTTGTACCCTGATGTGAGAAAGAGGATGGATCTTGCTGGGGCAGCACAGTCCCAGCACCTTTAGTAATCTCTTTCCTAGCAGACCTATAACTTGTCTTCTGAGCAGTTTCAGGAAATAAGCTGAACTATCTTTTGCATGTACCTTAACACTTTAACCCCAGAAGTCTTGTGATCCTCTGTTCTCTCCTCTAGTATGACACAACCTCACCCAGTAATTTTGGTATCAAGACTGTAACTTCTGCTGCTTCTAAGACCTCTTTCCCAATGGCTCAGTTACCCAGGCAGACCTCTGGGATAGGGAGTTAAACCACAGTGAGTAACACCAACAGAAAACTTCTGCTGTCGTAAGTCAGGCAAAATTTTCCACTAGGTGAATTCCCCCGATTAAAAATCAGAAGATTTGTTCCAGGGAATCAAGACACGCCTGTTATTTAAACGCAATTTCTCTTTTATTACTGGCTTATTAAAATTTACAGTTCTCTATTAATCAGCATTTCTTAATTAACGTAAAATTCCCAGGGTCTGGTACAATTCTACCACCCACAATCCAGTGCTATCCTGTTCGTTGCTGTTTAGACTACATATTGCTAGAGTATGTAGGATTATATTGCATGCTGCAATTATTTTCAGGGAGGACTGTGACACTTGGCCTTGATCTTTGCTTTCTCTAGTACAGAGCATTGTAAGTATCCTATATTTATTTATAACTTGTTGGGGGGAACAACAGAGGCTGTCTGACACTGTGCACTCTCTTTCTCTTTACACTATGATTCTCGGATGGGGCTGTCAGGAATTACAGGGAGGAGAGCTTTGCCATTTGGAAAGAAGGTCTTAAAATTTAATAAGAATACAATTTTTAGCCAACCAGCTAGTTCAGTCAGCGAGGCCGATTATGGTGTGGGTTGAGCAAGCCTCTGTGCTCAGGGTTCCCTTGAGTTGCTTTTAGTTACGAAATAAAAATAAGAAATTAGGTCAGTTATACTGTATTGACTACTTCTAATCATACAGCTTCCAAGAGTATATAGCAGCGTAGCTTTGCCTAAATTAATATTTGGCATCTCACTGCTATGACTAGGCTTTGCCACCGGTTGAAAGCTAAATTGGGAATGCTCATTCCAAATGGCAAATTACATATGTACTTGTCTCTGGACTGGTTTTAACCCTTGCAACACTGCAGTTGAATACTCTCAGTCCAGTGCTAAAAGAGCTGCATCAGCTCTTGCATCACCATCTAAGACCAATAGATACTTTCCTGGGTGCCTTGCCCCCTCCATTGGTTATTTCCTCCTTGGCTGACTCTCCTGAAATCGTGTATGAGCCTTTCTACCAAATTTTTCCTACCTACTTTAAAAATGCCCAGCTCCCAAACCCCTCTTCATCTGATCATACTTATGACCTACCTCATCTTCTAGGTGTCCCTTCTCCCTGGTTAAGGTAGTTGATAACCCACCTTCTAAACAATCAAAATCATGCAGCGGATCATGCCGTTGTCTCACCAAAAACCTATTTTTTTTCCAATTGGTCTTAAGCACAATGTCATTCCTGTTCCTTTTCTCCAAGCAACGTTAAAAGCTTTGAATGGTTTCTTTATCTTGCTGCGTGCAACAACTGATAGAGCTTCTTATTTCTATCACCAACCTCTCATGTTCTATGGACACGCTCATAACGCTTCCCCACTCATCCCCCTGCTATAATTTTAAAAGGTAGGATTGAAAGAGCATGTATCAATCAGTTTTTGCCACAATCCAGCACATTGCAACATAATTTGCAAGACGTTTTTCTTCTCCCCTGAGGATTATTCTAAGAAAAAAATTCTGACCCAGCAAACAGCCTGTGGCCATTGCTTCATTCATGGCTGGTCAAATACATGTCTGTTCACACAGGCTGCAATTTAGTGACTGCACAATATGGAGAGTATGGCTGCATGTCTCCGCCCATTGCATTGCAGAGCAATATTAAGCCAGAAAAGTGCTGGGAAAACCTCAAAAGTGCCTGAGTTTGGATACATCCCAAATGTTTTGGTTTCTTGTGTGCTCTTACAGAAGTCAGAAGAGAAAAGAGAGAGACCTCTAAATGTGCTGTTGTTCATTCCCCTCCCTTTAATTCTCAGATCCTGTCCTTTTAAATGGCTGCAGTCTTTATTCACTCTAGTCTTAATTTCACCCCTCAGTTGCATACCAAGTTGCATACAGTGGCATGGAAGCAAATTGTTGAAAACAGTCAGTGTGTTGCAAAGTGAAAACGGGATTTGAGGAATTAACTGAACTTCTTATAGATCAGTTACAAAAAAACCCATGGAGTTGACACGTATGAAGGTTGTTATTTGCAATACTGCAAAGTTAAATGAAGAGGTTGCACTTCTTACATGAAGTTGAGTTGCATCTGCATATGTCTTTATGTGGATACTGTTGGGTTTTTAAGCCCAGGTGAAACTGAGGGATCCAATCTGCTTCTATACTATTAGTATTATATGCGCCTGAGGACAGCTTCATCTACTGACACCACTCTGAAGCTTCCAATTTTATGAAACAAACGTTGTATATCTGTATGTCTAGAGTTAAGTCCTCCCTGCTCTGCAGAGGATGAAGTTGCTTTTCTCTAAATCATTTTCCTTCTCTCTATCAAGTCATGTGTGCTTTCAAAGCTTTGCATGCTAACAGACTTTTCGTATTTATTGCAAAGCTGGTGATAGTCTTTTCTCAACATCATTGGACATGGGTCAGGCCAGACTTCCAGAAAAGACAAATAGTCAGTATTTTCTGTTAAGTTATCCTCTGGAGTAGGTGGATTATATGGTATGGTCTGAATTATTAAAGAAGTCAGAGATCATTGTGTAAGGTACTGAAATAAAACTGTATCTAAAGACGTATTTTGTTGAGTATAAGTTAGATCTTAACATTTGAGAATGATTTGGGTGTTTGGGATAGCATAAGAATTAATTTCAGAAACAAGATAAAATCGGTTTACCTTTCATGGCACTATATCTTGCTAAATGTAAAAAACCTAATTTCATTTACTATATAATTATCCTCGTGTTTTCTTGAATGAAAGCATAGCAAAGATCACATTTCTGGCACATTTGGGAGCAAAACAGTTAAATTGCTAACAAATAATGTTTTGTAGTTTGTATGAGAGCCAAGAAGATTAATGAAATGTTCATGAGAGAGTCTGGCAAATGGCCACATTCCTATGGGAACATAGCTGCAGTGAGGTTTAACAGAGCATGAGGGACATTAAGAAACAAATGTGTGGGAGTTTTAGGGTGAACTGTAAATGATCAAGAATCTAGTAAAACTAGATATCATGCATTTTGCCTTTGAGGCTTTCCAGTGGATCTCTGTAAGATTTCTCATCTTATCTAAAGTCTGTGAGGAAGATGAGCAAAGTGCATCCTCCTTGGTTTTTTTAAGAGCAGCTGTCAAACACTTGAGCTCTACTGACTTCTTTGAATGTTACAGCAGATGTAAACTCATTAAACAAATGGCTACAAGAAATAAGTCTTTAGCCTGACCAGAGTTTTTGTGTAGAAGCTCCTCAATTAAATGCTTAATCTGCCAGCCTGCCCAAATCTTGTGCCTGCTTTTAATTGCAAAAAGCTGTTAATTTCATTCTTTTAGACAAGCCAAGGAGAAGCTGCATTACTATAGCATTATTTCTATTTCTGCTGTACCACCACCTCCCCTTCACAGCAGTTGTCTCTGAAATACATCCTTATTGACCATGCGAATCCACTAACATGATGTATTTCAATTATGTTAGTGAATGTTATGTTTAATCAAAGATAAGGAAACAAGCTGAGTTTCCTCTGTTTCAGAAGCAAAATTTTTTATCAGTAAGATTGCTAACAGCAATCAAACACTTCTTTTTACCATACCAAAAGATAAATTAAATAGAAGCTATCTATTTCCCTGAGAGCAGGGCAGGCATTGAGAGACATATGGACCTTACAGTATGCCTTGTAGGTTTTCCAAATTAGCTAAAATAATCATCAATGATCATCACAGATAGCTGTTAAAGTGAAGGAAACCTGTGTTCTTACTTACCTTTCCACTAGATGGCAATGGTACATGGTAGTTACGTGTACTTTAGTACAGGAAATCTTTAAAAATGAAAATTTTATTAAAGATTTGAATATCTCTTTAAATGAGGACAGTCGTACTATTAACATATGCTGAAACTCAGCTGTCTCAGCAGTCCCTATCTCAAGTAGTAAAACTGATTTTCTTTCTTTGTGTAACAAATGCAATATCCAGATTTAGAAGTAACACAGATATGGATAATAAGCCTATTCAAAAGTAAATACAGTGTGGTGATGACAAGGCTGTCTAACACACTGAAGTGTGTACTAAGTTTCTACTTTTATGCTGGATGAGGCACTTTTCTGGTATTAAAACCAAGAGACAAATCAATTCTTGGCGTCATTTCGTAGACTTCAGTAGAGCTACATTAGGGATGGATTTGGTTCAGGGCTTTTGCATTACAAAATTAAGAGTGCACGCTACTGTGTGAGGAGGGGAGAGGACTATTCTTTCTGTGGTGAGCCAGAACAGCATCCAAAATGGGAATCCTTTGTAAAAGCTGCCCCAAAGCCATTTGGGGGCATTACATCCTAAAGGAAGTGATGTTGGAGGAGGAGTGTGAGAGAGGGAAGAGAGGCAGCAAAAAATACTCTTTTTAATGTACCCAATGATCTGAAGAAAGGCGATAGACATTTGGACAGATGGGATATCTGAATCAGGCTACCTCTCAAAACAGGTGAGTTGGTATCTGTGGAGATCATTTGAGGCCTGTCTGTAATTCAGAATACACCATGGTAGAACTGCTTTTTCCTAAAGTGTGACAGTTTGTCGTGATGTGGGTTAGCTGTTTTGCTACAAAATAGCCCAGGGTGGTCTACCTGACCTCACAGGACCTGCTTCCCAGTGGCTAGATAGAGAATGTATGGGTATTAAAGTGTCTTGATTTAAGGAAAGTCTTTAATGTGATCACAAATGCATATCAACGTAGAACATTTGTCCTATGCTAATCATGTGCTTCAGACTGGAAGTTTTTTTGATAGATACCACCTACAGAACTTTCAAATTCATTCCATGATAAAACAAGATCAAATTCAAATTACAAAAGTTTAACTGCCTCCTAGCCAAAACGTTAACCGAGCAACATTAATAACCAAACCTGCATTGCTAAATAGAGTTTTGTGTTTAATTACTGTTGTAACTTTATTTTGTACCATCAGTTCATCATATTATTATTCTTATTTAGATCTGCTTCTGGTTGCAGCAACAAACCAGCCAGTTACATTATTATCAGTGAAATGTTTTAAGAAGACTTTGATTGGTTAATTCTTCAGTTAGGACTGCTTGTGACTTCTGAAAGGAAGTACAGTACCATAGTTTTAGGCATTGAAGCACGTCTCTAGCGATAAGATTATTTCCTTTCCTTACTCTGCCACCCTGTTTCCACCATGACTATGGATAATTTACTTGGACTTGTCAGAGATGTCCACCTCACTGCCAATGTCAAGCATTCCTTCCTGTCTGGCTCCAAGGCTTAGTCAACCAGGAGCTTGAAGCACTAGGACTGTGGTGGGCATTGATCTAAATAAATCTGAACTGCTATCCTACATCCTCAAAGTTCTAGTGCCTGCTAACACAGATAGGATTTAGGTGCCCAAATATTGTGAAAAACTAGGCTTTCGTTCCTTCATAGCCCCGTAGATTGTCACTTTAGCATCTTTGGAAGTCAAACCCTATGAATATCCACACTTGCTAACATTTAACTCCTCACAACTTTCTAGGATGTTCAGCAAAAACCTTGCCCTTTCATCAGCTTCCCAAATGCACCCATGTTAGTCTGGCTAATAAACACATGGAGAGCCAGGGTCTGCCAACAGTCCGCAAGACAGCACAGCTAGCCTATGCCACAGCAGCCTCATGTTAACAGGATATCTGCCAAGAAAAGGAGCTATCCTCTTCCTCAATACAGAGGAGTTCAGCAGCAAGCTTCAAAGATGCCAGTTGTGCTCCCACAGCAGTAAACTCAGAGCCCTTCACATGATCCATGCTGAGTGTGCAACCAAACAGAGCAAAACACGCCACATTTCCACTGTGCTGGCTCTTCCAGGGATAGCCCTGTGGTATGGTGTTTCTAATATTGTCCCTGATGGATGTTCTTTTGCTCTGTGCAGGTGTATTAGCGAAGGGTTTATGTAGCAGCCTCTTCGGACTAGCTCTGGCATTTTGGAAGAAGGCAAAATGCTGCATTGGAATCTTTCAGACTTGGAGGTAGCACAGGTGGTGGACTGCACACATGCCTGTATCTCTCAGACTTGTGCAGGCTGTAAGATCCTGGTTCCTCCATCCCCAGCATACTCAGAATTAGTTTGCTGGGCCAGGCAAGCTACAGGTGGGTAGCTACTGTACCCACCAGAAGCAGAAGAGTCACTCCATGATTGACTGTTAGCTTTATGGGCTGTCCTTACTCCTTTTCCTTATGCCCTACACAGAGAAACAGATAGGTCATCTCCTAGAATCACTGTTACTGACTCCCACCCCAGACTGACTGACTCTGATCTCTTCAGGCTTGTCATGAGATGGAGAGGGAGAGAGGCCCTCAGTGTCATATGTTTCCCTAACACGTGCTGCCAGGGTGTGAGGAATGAAACAACTGTGAGATACCATTAGCTCTAAAAAGAATCTGGAACTGAGTCCTTTCTCCCTGGGATCTGTTGCGTTGGCTTGGGGAAGGATCAGGATGGCTGACTATTTGTTGTAGTCTTCATGGACACCCATGGAAATATGGCTAAGAAACAAGCTTTGAAGGCCTGCCCAGAAATATTGCTAAAGCCACCTTTCCCATAGGCTCAGTCTTTCTCTCCCCACGGCTGTTCCAAAGCACTGGTGAAACAAGATGAAGGTGAAGTGACTCTTCTGTTGGGTGTGTGGGATATTTATAGCATCTAAGCCCAGCACTCCACCATGTGCTCACTCTGCAGATGTTGTCACTGCTGTGCACGGTTGAAGGGAGTAACCCCTGGCCCCTTCTTCTCTGTGGTTCCCACTCTAACCTTCCCAGAGCCAGCACTTCTGTTCAGGAACAGAATTGCTCTGAAGCTGTCACAGATTCCTTTTGCCTGGTGTGGTGGTTTTAGTCCTAAGAGCGAAATCTGGACATAGAGTGCCTCTCTCAAAGTGTCAGGGAGGATTGCAGAATCCCAGAGGTCCATTGTACTTTTCAGAAGCCTCATGGTTACAGCTGTATTAAATCAATCCCTATAGCTGATGAAAAGTCATGTTCACAGTTTGTGGACATGGCAACATATCATATTCTGCTACATTTTAGAAAAAATAGGATTTTTTTACAGCTCAGCTCTAGTCAAGGGGTCTTCGCAAAAGTCCTGAAATATTGTCAAGCAGAATCAGTATTATTAATATCGTCAAGCTCAGAGACCATTTCTGAGGACAGAACTTCTTCAGGAAAGAGAAACAAGCAATAAAATCGTATGATCAGGTCCCATTTTGTCACAGAGAAGTGGATTTCATTACCTGCTGGAATAGGCCCAACTGCTCTTGTCTAAGTGGAAGCTCTGGCAGTGCTTTAAGAATGATGTTGTTGGGTTCTTTTTGTTCTTGTTTTATTTTATTTTTTGCATTTATTGACTTGTGACGGCAAGTGAAAGATGCTGGATATGTGTAAGGAAATGACAATTCCCACTGTGTTACCCTGGCATTACCTAGATTGGTGCATATGGTTCTACACAAAAAAGATGACTTTTCAGTGTGTTACTAATGACTAGATACTTAGGCAAAGGAAGAAATCCTTCTTTCTTCGGTAACAGCAGAGTGGAAGATGTGTCCCAAAGCATGGGGTTTTTGTTCTAGAATACTTTTCTCTCAGCAAAAAGATTAACGTCTCTTTCAGGATCTGTGGTCTCTTCTTAACTCTGAGCATTGCTCTGACATCCACAGTTAGCCCAGAGAGCCAGAGAGAAATGCTTAGAGCTACAGCTTTCCAAGGAAGTCACGAGACCTTTTGTGGCCTAATGGCTCAACCAAACGTCTGAGGTGGCTGTTTGTAGAGCAGCCGTTCCAGCTGAGCTCAGCCGGTGGGCAGTGGTGCTGAGGAACAAGAAAAAACCCTTTCTCCCTTTCCTGGGAAGTTCCTTTCAATTTGGTCTCATGCTCTTTCATAAGGCCTGTTTTTCTGCATCACACCCTGACAGTTTTACATACTGGACTACAAAAACACTCAAGCAAGTTACCTGTAGGAAATGCAATGGCCAGGCCATGTCCTTGGACCCGTGTAAAGAACTCTAAATACAGTCTTGTGTATAAAAAAAAAATCACAAATGTAAGACAACATCATGGATTTTTAAGATCTGAGCCATTATTTTGTATACATGTCAACAACAATCCTGCTTTAGATTTAGTGAGGACTGTAGATTCACTTCCCTGGGTTTGATTTTGTCTTGTCTCAGCCTTACTGGAAACGGTTTCAGGTGTCAATACCTTAGTGTATTGATGGTGTAATACACAGTGAAAACATAGTACCACACATAGTGATAGTCCTTGTTTTCTTCTTCGTAGCTGAACAAACTATGGAAGTAAGCTTTCAATGTTTGCATGATTCAGGCATGTTCTTTTATTTACTATGTGTGTCTCTACAAATTCATTGAGTTTAAGGAAAGAAACTTACGGGCTTTTGGAGGATTATTTAGCCAATTAATTCTCAGCAAAGACTGGCTACGTCTGGCCATAGCATGGAGAAGGAAGGACATGAAACTGATTCCATCATCATGTCTGGTCTTTTCCAGCTTATCTTCCTGTCACTTTACTTCCAGAAGTCGGGGCACAGGTATATTCCCTACCTTTGACTGGTGCATAAGCAGAGCATTCACTCAATTCTCCCTAAAGACTAGGTGGAGGAATGACTCCAGAACAGGGTTACGCTTTGGTAGTCCCCCTTTGTAGCAGCCCTTAGATACTGTAGTGGTGAAGTCGCTAAGAGTGTGCCTGTGAGAGGGAATAACAGGTTTGCTCCTGGCATGCGTGAGACCTGAGTTGCTGCGTGAAGACTGCAGCCCCAGCGCCTTACTCCACAAGGCTCTAGGGCTGGTGTCGCAGAACTGCCTGCCAACTGCACTTGGGCGTCGAGAAATAGCATGCGCTGGTTATTAATCCCCACTGTGAAGAAGAGGGGAGTGATACTTCTACAACTAAGGTTTCCCAAAGTCATTTTTACTAATTAGTCAAGAAAATGAATAAGAAATATGTTCTTTCCCTCAGAAGGCTCTAATCCCACTTGACTGAGCAGTATTAAGCAATCCTATCAAAGAGAATGTATTTTTGAAGCAGTCCTTGGGGCAAAATTAGAGCTTCAAGAATAAGAAATAATGAGATGTGTAGGGGGGAGAGGCTTTTTTATTTTTGGAACAAGTATTAAAGAAGAGCCTTTGCTCCTGAGTCAAGTTCCCATGCTTTTTCATTATGTTCTTTGGCTGAAGTGGTCTTTAGATAACAAATGTGTCAAGCTGTTCTGTCTCACTAAGTTAGAATTAGGTTATGTCTGTGCAGAAGAAAGTTTTGGAATAGCTGCAAAAACAATTACAACGCTGCTTGATTCACTGATGATGTTAATTGTAAATCCATATTAATCTGGGACTGGGCAGGAGTTGCCAGAAGGATTCATTTTCTATATACCATGACAGATGCTTGTCTCCCTTTCCTTTTTTCTGGTGCCTTAGACCAGAAGATATCTCCAGTATTTTCTGAAAGCATAAACAGTAGCCTTAAGCAAAGTTACAGTTGATAGGAAGGTTGCAATGGCCTATATAAATCTCCTTACATGACTTCAGCTCTCATAAAAGCAGCTCATAATATTTTAATCATATTCTGGAAGTCCTTGAATACTAGCACATAGGAAGTACTGTACCAACAGCTAGTTTCTTACTTAGGAAACTTTAAGGTGAGTATTTCTTTTTTGATGTGATTCTTAAAAAGGGACGGATACAAAATGCAATCTGGGAGAGAAGAATAGAAGATAAAAATGGTTTTTTACTCCATTTTAAATTTAAGATGGAAAGCTGTTCTTTCCAGTCAGATGCCATGTCTCTTCCTGTTTGCAAGAGTTTTCAAACTTTGTGTCTGCTGCTGAGCTATGGAAGGCTATTTGTGCAGGAAGTATTTCTGTGTTTGGGGCTGTGCATTTTTGAAACCTTGTCAGATTCATACCCTTTAGTGTGCAACTGTTTAAAGCTGCTCGTATGTTTACAAGTTGTCCTAGTGATAAGGAGTGCATGAAAAAATACAACATAGTGGTTGATTTTGCCTCTTATAGATAGATGGTTTGTCAATTTGTCACATGATAATACCGATTTATAAGCAAGCTTAAAGATACAGAGGCATGCAGTGGGTGCTGGGGGATGTAACTTTGGTGTGGGTTCCAGGTTACTGGTGTAACTTCAGTGTGGCCAGGGGCTGAACCAGAGGTGAGTTACACAGCTGCCTAACTGAGTGGAGAGAGTGGGAGTGATGTACCATAATCCCACAGATTTTCTGCTTATAGGAAGAGCGCTGAGATAGAAACAGCTGCTGAGAGATTCCAGCAGAGTATAGAAAGAAAGTGAAATGTCCTGTGTCTGTGGCAAAACCCACGTGAAAAATTCGATTAATTTTAGTATATTGTTGAAAAATTACCAGTTCTGTGGCTGTGAGACCAATGAAGCTACTGATTAATATGAATAGGGCAGTTCATATTCACAAGCATCTTGTTAGGTTCTTCACAGACTCAGGAAGATCTTGCTGTTTCAAAATATGTTTGAATCACATTTTGTCCGCAGCCGTAAGAGCTAAAAAGTTGGGGGAAGGGAGTGATTAATGAATAGCAAAGATGGGTGCAAATTCATGTCAAAGAAATTGAATAGAGATCACAGATCTTCCAGGCCTTTCTGTAGCTGGGACAAACAAAGGAATCACTAAATTGTTCCTGCGACAGAGACTGCACAGCCTGTGAAAGGGTCCTATTAAGTGGGCTTTTACCCAGAACGTTTATGATTGTAATTTCTGATGCAAGTTACTTGGCACAGCAACTGACAGTTCATTCATAACTTGGTAGTTTCTCTGTTAATAAGTTACCCCCTAATTAGTTCCTGTGAAGTTACTTTATGAAATCATAAAGTCATATTCTTGTAACTTCTCCAGTATGACATCTGCCCCATGCTGGCCACGAAGGACTGGAATTCACCAGTCTGATGAGCTATAGTTGGAAGATGACTGGAGATGGGAGAGGAAGATGTCAACTGCTCTCTGTGCTTCTCAGTCCTAAAATTAAGGGCTGAACCAGGAGCAACATCAACTAGCGCGCTTAGGCCCCTCCAGCATCCACTTGGTTGGTGGGGGAGTGGAATGCATCCCTGCAGTGGAAAATGGCATAAGGACCATTAATTATGGCGACACTATGTCCTCTGTGGTTCCCCATATTCAGGTAAGATCGTCATCTGTAGAGGTCAAAGGATCTGACCATGATTTCTTTTGGTGGCTTATGTTTCCCTCTAGTTCTTGTTAAGGAAATCAAATGCATTTTCTATAGCTAATCCAAGGATGAACTGGCATTCCATTTTTGCTGTGCTTCCTCAACCTTCTTTTCAATATTCAAAGATAATAACAGACTATCCCTACCATTCCTTTGCTTTTGTTTTGGGTTGTTTAAATGAATTTCCAAGTCCATGACCTTCTCATCAGCAGTACCATCTGCTTGAGAGTGACATTTTCTTCATCTTGGCAACCAAAGACATAGAGTTACAGCCCTTTACACTGCCTGTTACTGTGCAGCATTTTGGAGCAGGGGAAAAAAAAAAAAAAAAAGATCGTACTTTTACTTTATTTTGTAATTTGTCTTGCTTCACACACACCCATCAAGTATAGGGTACTATCATCCAGTACTAACTCACCTTTCAGATTAAATTCAGAGCTGACCATTATCTGCACTGATACCACTTTAAGTAGGATATTGCCCTACAAGGGCTGCACAATTTGAGATTAATTTAATGGTGGTCATAACTGAGGCATTTTGCGTGGGCTTTTGTCTTTCTCTAGAGTTAGTGGTCTGAACTTCAAATCCATGTAGGTCTGAAGTTATCTGACGGGTCATCTCTGGCACACGAAGTCCATGGGAGAAATTTATGAAGCTTGGGTGGGTATATTGTTAGTAAAGCTCTCTCATCTCTGCAAAATGTATCCAAGTGTCAACATAAAGCTGGAAATCTTTTGGCTAGGCCTTTTTCTTAGTTTCAGTCCCAAACTTCCAGGAAATGCAGTTTTCCGATGCTTTTTAGCTAAAGGTCCCATTTAAGCCAAGTACTTTGTACCTGAATATTTCTGTAATGACTAACTTAAACAGATGTAGTACTACTACAGCTAGGTCTCCATTAGTTAACCCAAGTTTCCTGCTGTTATGTTATTTATTAAGATGGTTATTTCTTGAATTGAAATTTGAGATACCTATTAACACATGTTACGAGTTGAACAGATGGCTATGTATTTCTAACTCTAAAAAATATATGTTATGCAGCCAATACAGCTGTCCTGCCATCCAAAGGAGTCATAAAAATTAAAATAAACTAAACTTTACCTAACATATTTATATTAAAAGTTTCTGAAATACAAATTTTATTGCCTGGGAAAGATACTAACTTTCATAATACTTCACATGCTATAAAAGATCATCCCAAGGTAAAAAATAACTGCAGATCAAATCTAATGACTGGCCTGCTGAGCAGCAGTTTAAAAATTAGGATCTCAGCTCACAAAATGGCTTACACCAAATGATCAGATATGGCCATTATATGGACAGAGGATGGGCACATCCATGTCAGTGCTAGGTTTTCTTGTGGTCCAGAGCATGAAGACATGGCAAGGAGTGAAGTGTCTTTTGCCTCATCAAGTGCAGTTTCTGAACTGGGGTTGAGCAGCACAGCCCAGAGACATATTTAAAGGTACTAGCTTCAGTTGAGAGTGGAAGAAGGGTCTGCTGAGGATTTCTCCTGGAAGGTGTGTGGTGAGGGAGTGTAGGGACCCAAGGGGCCTGGCCAGAGTGGCCTAAGCCTCTCGATGAGTGGAAGGAGCATTGGTAGTTCTGCTGTGTGTGATGCTACACTCTTAGTCATGCCAACTTGGTGCTTAGTATCAAAGTAACTGTTTTGCAACATTAGATGTTTTTCATTATTTTTTACATCATCAAGTTTTATGGCATTTCTGTCAACCAACTGCAATCATAACAACAATAAAAAGACATGTTTGTTTAGTGAATAGAGTGCTGGTAAAGGTCTTGTATTGGCTGCAATTGGAGCTGAAGCTCTGCAGTTATCCAGGGAACAGGTGTTGGAGGTCAGCAGTAGGACAGGCTTGCCCAGCCTTGCTCCCAGAATATGCTTAGCCCATGCTGGCTGAGTACATGGCAGTAACACAGAGGGGGTGAGCATCCCTCTTCTACAGGTGAGGGGAATTGAAATACAAAGGGGTTAAAAGATATGTTTGAGGTCAGCCCTCCAACTGGTCACAAAGCCAGGAATAAAGCCCATGTTTCTGCAGGTTCCACCAGCATATTTCACAATTAGGCTGAGTTTTTTTCTAATATCAACCGCTAAGAAATACACTAAGATCTATTTGTGTGTGATTTCAATAAACCAGCCATGCGACTCCTTAGGGAGGAAATGCACAGTGCAAAATTATGGACTGCAGAACCTCATTACTCCAGTCACCCAGACCGCAGCTCTAACCAAGGGCTGCTTCATTGACTCCAGGGAAGGGAAATGCTAGCTCTAGTCCAATTCCTTTGGGACAGTTGTCTCTAGCATGAACATGACACTACAAAAGGCTGACACTAACACATATGCAAACTGAAGTTTCTTGTTCATCATCGAAACTTGGGAGCAGGGCTACACTGGCACTGTAGAGGTACCTGATATTGCAGGGGGTGACAGAGCTTGTTTGAGTACCACAGATAGCCCAGCCACAGCAACCCAAAACACCGTGTGAGCTAGTTACCCTGCGAAGCAGCTTTGTGGGATGACAGTGAAGCAACTCTTGTTACCCAAGCCAGATTGCTTACCTGGCTCTCTCTGCTGCATTGTAGGTTGCAGTGAGGGCATTCCCATGCCCCTTCTGTGGGGCAGCATGAGGAAATTTGAACAGCTTTGGTTTGAAACTGTCCACTTCCATGGAGGAGGGACAAGAAAGCTGTGGATTAAGACTTGACATGAACATTGATTTTGGTTCTAGATGTTCTAGCTGTTAAATCTGAAGTTTCACTGAGAGGCATCATGAAGGTCCCTTCCCAACAGTTGTTGCTGTGAAACAAATAGGGGCTACTGTGCTCAGAAACAAAGGTAACAGCCTCATTTTAAAATTGACATTTTTTGAGAAAAAAACAGTCTTCTGTTGAGACAGAGGAGGACTTGAAGCAGTTTTGGGGAATTTATACTTGAAAGGGGGAAGTTTTAATTGCATTTTTAAAAAGCACAAAAGTTGGATGCCCTTAGAATCACAGTTTACAATTCAGCTGGGCTGGACAGTTTGGGGGAGCAAGAAGGGAATATATGTTTACACTGTAGAAATACAAAAGAAGCAATCTTAACTAAATTATGTGTGATACCTTTTCTGTTTGCTTTTCTTTGGTATGGTGTTAGGAAATGGGCCAATTTCAGGAATGTAGTTTTTAGTTTTCACTACTACGGTGGGTAAACTGATAGCCTTCGCAAAAATATGGAGTAATGTTCTGGGGATAATACCAGACCACACTGACTGACACACAAAGAAATTGTCTCTTTAGAAAACACAAACCTTTAGAACTGCAAAACTGCGAGGGATTTAAAAAAAAATCACTCAGTCTAGCCCTGCACTGAGGCAGGATCAAATACTCCCAGACCACCCTGGCACATGCACATTCTAACTCCTCAAAAACTTCCCGTGAAGGAAGCTCCTCTGGCTCCTAGTTGGTCTGTTCTGGTGTCTCACCATTATAATGCAACATAACATAACAGAGATTCAGAACATGGCTGTGTTACGTTTACAGTAGGGTCAAATTTGCACTGCCCTGACAACATAAATGATTGCCAAAGTGTCTCACATTAGGTTTAGCTTAAACTTTAGGACCTTTTTATATTGCCGGAGCAATATGAAGGGCCCACTAATGCAAGTGAAAGCGAGGCTGTCAGTTTCTGATGATCTTTCTATGGCTGTAAACTAGGAAAACTCCCTAGGACAATGATGGTTGTGTAAAGAAAAGTAGATCATATACTTCATCTCTTCTCTGATAGTGTTGTACAGTGCCAAAATTTGAATTGTCTGGAAGCAATAAAAAGAACTGCGTTGATAACAAGAGAGGCTGCAAGATTCTGAAACCATCTGTCACATTTTTAACACATATACAATAGACTTCTGATGTAATTTAATAGTTTTTCCCATGCTTTGTGTATTCCATCTTCCTCAGTTTAACATCGACACACACACCTATGTCACTGCCTTGTGTGGTACATCCCATGTCCAGATGAAGCTGTACAACATACCCCACAAGGTAAGCCGGTAACTCTCATCATCCGCATTTCTGCCTACCCTCTCAAAAAGAGCAAAACTCCGCAGGAGACAACAGATTGCATTCCCTCTCTCTTTTGCTGAAAACAGTACAGCTCTTTTCCATTCCTTTCC
>NW_009211914.1:35472-46293 GCF_000690835.1 Fulmarus glacialis
GATCTCCAGACAGCTCCAGGCCTGCATCTCACACATTTGCAGAGCAGCCCTGCAGCTTCCCCTCCTCCATGACCCCATATGCTGGAAGCAGCTGGTCGGTCTGATCTGTGATCTATTAACCAGCTGCACTTGGCACACAGAGTTATGGAGGAGAGGAGAGAGGCTGCAGGTGAGGGTGTGCCTCTGAGCGTAGCCCCAAGCTGAAAGAGAGACACGCTTTTCAGCTGCAGCACAATACTGGGTGGCCTCCGCTTGCACGTGACTTGCACGCAGTGTCTCACTCAACACAGCAGCAAAAGCTGAGAGGCTTGAAAATCTGTTTTGTTGCATGATGTGCCATGATTGACAGGAAGGTATCTGGTCTTCTTCTAAAATGCCTATTTTTAAGGATGTTTTCTCGCTCTGTGCATTGAATAAACCAGTTTTGCAATCTGCTACAGGCCCCACCCAGCCTAACCCTGGCTAGTTAACCTGTAACAGATTGCAAAACTGGTTTGAGTTACACTAAAGAAAGAGACGTAAATTAGGGTTTTAATAGTTTAGCTCTCCTCCTCACCAATAACATAAGCCATCAGTTGTTAATAGTGGTGCCATAGAAAAAGCACAACACATATCACTCAGTCATTCCTTTGCCACACTGTAATAGCTCCTTTCACAGTTTTGGAGATTAAAAGCTATGTAGGCAGGAGTAAAAGTCCCTTCCCAGTGCTGCAGCCTGGATGCCTAATTCATATTCTGTATGTAGGATTCACGTATATGCCATGAAGAGCTCTGACATAACTGAGCAACCATAGTTCAGCTGATATGCATTGCCTTGCTAAGCCACTGTAACTGGCTTGTCTGAGCCAATGCTGGAATGAAATGTAGGTAAATATCTCAGCTCCTTCAAGCCTGGGCAGCAGAACAAACCCATGTCTCAAACAAACAATTTTTACTTACTGTTTTCCACTGGCCTGAATTCATGAGACACCTACAGGTTAGACAACAGTCACCTAGAGAAAAGAAAACAGAACAAAAAGGTATGGACAATGTTTTATACATGAAGGATGTTAATATTGGTATGTTACTAAAACAACTTGATCCCGCACAAGTTTATGTTCCCCGTTGTTTTGCTATAATGCATGGTCAGAAGGAGCATGTATGCCTAGCCTACTGATATAAAATATAAAGTCAATGAACACTCCTTCTGAGCAGGTGGCCCTTCCAACCGGCTTTAGATTTCCCATTCCCTCTGCCCCATTTTCAACCTTTAATTCTTTTATTGCAAAAGGGAACAGAGTGAGCAGGAGTTCTAATGCAGAGATACCTCAATGGCTAATTGCAATGCAGATGCAGCCAACAAGTAAATTTTGCCCAGGCTACACCGAGGCCACAAAACTGATGAAGCCCATTTACCTGTTTGAGAAGGTATACTGGTGGCCATGCTCCTGGTCTTGTGGAGAGATTATGTGTCATTTCAGTTCCCAGTTTGGAGGGCTACATCCACTAATGGCTTGCCCAGAAAAGCTGGAACAGACCCACTGCTTTCTTCTGCAAGGAGCACAGTAAAATGCAATGAATAGCTCTGAAGGAGAACCTACTGCTCTGCAACGGAGCTGCCGCCTGCTAGACAGTGCTTTCTCCATGGGGCTTGGAGGAGTGTATTTATCTCAGGCAGAGACAGACATTAAACTCAAGTTCCTTCAGTCCTGAGTGGACCGAAGCTTATCTACTTTGCTACCAGGGAAGGACGGTGAATGGCAACATCACCTTCTTCCTCTCATTGCTGTACCAAGGCCAGCTGCCAGTTTGAAAAGAGCGAGCAGAGACACCCACCCTCAGCAGAGGCAGCTAGGGTCCGAATTGCATAACACTGTTATGCCAAACAAGGTGTCTTCATGCTGACAGAGGGCAGACCTCTAACTGTTTTCCTAAGGATTTCCCGTTTAGCTAGTTCTAGGTACCTCTAACTTACCTGTGGTGAATCTTATTCTCAGGCACCTGGCTTTTCCCATGCATTGTCCATTGCATCTAACATGAAAGCAAACCCATAAGGCATGAATTGCAACACTGAATGTTGGGGAGGTTTATCCTTAAAAGCATCAGGGCTGGGGTCACCTATGCCAGTATGGGAAAAACATTTTAAAAAAGAAGGAGGGAAAAGACAAGATCATAAACAAAAGTTCTTGCACTGTATTTTTGTTCAGGTAATTTTTTATGCGAATGGTATGACCCAAATGAGCAGCGGGCTCATAGAGCCTTTTTGTGCTGAGGGGCTGGCAGGTGGTGGTGTACTAGTAGAGTGCAGCCATGTACCACTACTCTTTGCTAGTACGGACAAGATTAGATGAAGAAACATTGCCCAAGGAAGGGGTTACAGGCTTCTAATTTTGTCTAACTACTACCCAGTGTTTCTTCTTTACTTGCCTTCGGCAGTTAGAAGTGACTCAAAAGCCTTCACCTGACTATAACTATGTATGTAAGGCCATTATTATTAATAAATCAAACTGTTTCCCTTTGTATGTGCTTGGAAGGAGTTTAACATTGCTGAATGCTCTACTGCAGCTAAGAACGCAGCCGTTCTGAGTTTCAGTTCTTTCCAACAGTTACTGATGTCAGTTCTGAAATACCTCTATTTTACAAGCCATTTAATTGCTTACTTTAAAAATTCACCAAAGCTCAGCTGGTGCCTGATTTTCAGTGAACCTCAGTTCTGTACCCACAAGGAATTTAGATGACTTTGTGACCTCATATTAAGTGAATAAATTAAAAAGATTACTTTTTAAAACTATTGATTGTACCTGACATACATTTGGGATACAATATCTTAAGGCACAAAAGTTGTACTCATTTGTTTTTAGAATATTTTGGAAGTTGACTTGTGGACAAGTTGGGGGCTTGGCTCTTCAGCTATACCAGAGACCAAAAAGTTGCAAGAACTACCAGAGCTGGGGAGAGGATTTTCATATGTAAATAAGAAAGAAGAAAGAACTACCGGAGGGCAGTGTGGTAGATGCGTTTGCATTAGGAAAGTGTGATGTGCTAGAGGCGTAAAGAGCAGTTAAAAAATGGGATGGTACTGAGTTCTGCTGTTACCTTAGCTACTGTGAGGATTGCTTTGACTTCCCATAACAATTTCCAGTTGGTAAAAAGGAAGTACTAATGCTTAGGGCACAGGGGTGGTGTGAGGATCAACTGCTTAGTGTTTATAAAGTGCTTTGAAAATGATAAATGTTATATAAATCAGGAAATGCTGACAGACATCATCCATCTGGGACTGATCGTGAAAAATAACAAATTAACTAATTTCTTCAGGATCTAGAGGGTAAAAGAAGCACATAAAACATACAAGGCTGTGCAGGTGGTAGAGTAAGTGCACTTGTGAGGTCACCCAAGATGAAATCATACGTGAAATGAGGTCAGGATTCTCTATGTTTATGATAAGCATTTGTCCATTACATCATCTCATTGTTTGACACACTTCTACCCAACTATTTAATGACCATTTATAGGACCTGTGATTCACAGTTCCTTGTGTGTCCCACTTACCTGTGACACCCACTGAGGGCAGAGCGCTTTGCCCTGTGTGCTGTGTGGCACACAGCCCTGAGCCATGAACACTTACTGACTAGTGTGACTTGCGGTCGTCCCTGTCTTCCTTCTGCCAAAACCTGTTTGTTAAGACTGTACAGCTATTCCCCCACCTTTGGGAGGCATGGCTCTTCCTGCAGGATACCTGTCTGAGGTGGTCCTCCATTTCCATGGACCACTTCAAACACTGGCAATGAGTCCTGACTGGCTCTCTATGGGATGTAACGCATCATGAGCATATAAGCAGAAAAGCCAGAACAAAGAGAGCATTTGCAATCAGGATTAAGCTTCACAGCAGCCAGTTCATCCACTGGAGCTTGCAAAGCTGCAAAACTCTGACTTTTAAGAGCATTAAACAGTTGTTTTAATTTCAAGTAAGTAACACTGTCAGTTCAGTTACTGTTTGTCATTATTGGAACATGACAGAGAAAAAGCAGTGAGAGAAGAGACATCCCAATATTAAAATTAAAGGTGGGGTTCCTATTCTGATAGACTAGAGCACCAGCTAGCCTCAGTGGCTCCTACATCTTCAGATGACTTTTCTTTTTCCTGTTTCCAAAACTGTCTTCCTAAATACAGGCTAGATGAAAAGTATTTGTGGTTCCCCCTGGGAAGGATGAGGAAAGGTCAGGATTTACATGGTGATATTTACTACTACAAATTCTGTAATGGCCATTCCAGAAACTTGATTCAGTAGTTCTCATCCCCGTGAACTGAGTCCATCTAACTACGTATCCATACACCATTATGATTTCCCAGCAGCTTTAGGTAATTTTTTCTTCTTTCATTACCCAACCAACTGCAAATTACTCTTTGTAATTTTCCTACCAAAAAGCCATGTAAGCCTGGCCTTCAAAGATTAGTTGCAGTAAGGAATGCATTACCTCCTTTAGATTTCCTTTTATACTCATTTGAACATCCAGATAGTAAAGTTTAACAGGAAATAGCAATATATTCTTCTAAGAGTCCCTTTCCTTTGCCTCTCCTCTCCCATGTGCCCCCTTCAAAAGTACAAAGACTGAATCCTGCTAGGTTTGAATCGCCTCAGAAATAGTGCTGTGCTCTCTCAGCTCCCCTGTTCTGACCTGAACAAACCCTGAGCTTTGCAGGTGACTATATTACACCAGAAGAATATGCACTGAGGAAATAATGAGGCAAGAGGAACTCAGGTACTTTTTGCAGGTCTCATTATGCAGATGACATAGAAGAGAGCATGGCAAGAGGATGTATCTCTTCTGACTTTTTTCTTTCTTAGCAACACCACCCTTAACACCTCTGCAGAGCTCAGACTTTCTCACTTTGGTTTTCTCCCAATTTTATTTACCATGTGTGATTCTACCTGCATTATGAATTGAGAAATGGAAAAATCAGTGTAAAATAAGGGTAACTACATTCTAGTTGGGCCTTCAGTGTGCAATCTGTCCTACCTGCCTTGGTCATATATCGGGTATCCCTTCCACTTCAGATTAAGTTTGGTTTTGTATTTATTAGAACTTCCAATGATACTTTGCACTCTGTATGGATAAGGAGCATTAAACAATTCTTCCTTGTCTGGGACAGTTTGTTTTCACTTTAGACACTGTCACTCGTGGTTCACTGGTTTTGGTAGCCTTTCCCACTGTCTGGCAAATTCTCCCTTAGCACGTGGCTTTCCAGGGATTGGGCGAAGCAGCAGCCAGGGGAGCTGATGTATGCTGCCCTTGGTGTGACAGGGGAAGCGGCCTTTGCACTCCCGACCTGGGGCCGAGGAGCCTCAGCAGGAAAAAAAAGCGTCTCCGTGTCACCCGAGTGCCTGCTTATGCCCAAAGTTGTTTATAAACAGATAGGTCCAAATGCTGCATGGATTTACACCTTTTGCAGTCTCGGCAAAGTCGATTGTGAAAGTGAAATTTGTCTTACTGCAGAAGGAGTCGCTATCTCTGGTGAAGCTGCCTGGCACTTTCTCTAGTGAAATATCTTCTATTTCTTGTCTTAAGATGGTATAATGACTCCCGTGTTTGCTGCTGCTCTTTGAAATTTGGTTGGTTAATGACTTCACCATCCCACAACATGCTTCTTCCATACAAACGGTGTGGACAGATGCCCAGGCCAGGCCTAGCAGGGAGACGGATCTGTGGGACCCATGGCCTTTGTGGTGGCGGCAAGGTGGCCACGGGCTGATTCGGAAGCAGCAGCATCACAGGGGACAAAGCAAGGCCTGCCCATGAAAGGACACACCGCCACCTCTGAGGCGGAGGCAGGTGGTGGAGAGCCGGGTGGGCCGCCACAGGGGTGTGCTGGGACAAACCGACACCAGGAGTGGTGTTTGTGTGTCCTTGGTGGCTGGAAAAGGCCTACTTAGAAATAATTTGTTTTGGAAAGAAGAAAGTCTGGCCCCTGCCTCTCCCTGTAAAAGTTACCTGTGGACTCATTTTGGTGACATAAATGAATGCTTGTGAATGACCTTGTACAACAGCTCTCACAGCAGATGGTGCTTTGAAATATTCTTTGGATGTAGATTTTGAGCATCATCCAGAGGAAGCCTGTAATCGTACTTAGGTGGTTAAGACAAATTTTTTATTAAGGTGTCTTTTATTATTATTGTTATTGTTATTTTTATTGCTATTACTATTACTAGTATTATTCAGGTATCTAGGTAAGCATTGAGGTTTCCCAGAATAGGTGCCCACCTAAAAACCACTGAAATCAAAGAAATTAGGCACTTAGGTACTGAAGAGGATTAAAACTACCTACACCTAATTTCCAGCATCTAAATACCATTAGAAATCTGGGCCAAAGTGAAGAGAGGGAACAAAATATGCCATCTGCACATTAAGCAGGCTGAGAAGTGCTCAGAAACCTGAAATTTTGGTGAATCAAAGTAAAGAGATCCTTTGGGAATTTGAATAGGAATTTTTTTCTCCTTTTTTCCCCAGCAGAAAACGATGGTAACGTAACAAAATTTGTAGTGCAAAATATTTTTTAAAAGCCCAATCACCCAAGTGGTTTTCACAGTAATTTGTTTCAATCAGTGGTGCTAAGAATTATTGCTATCAGTAGAAGGAATAGGCTGCTGTGCTTACATTGTTTGCTCTAAAGCAGGACAAGAGCTGCACCATTTTGATGTTAGTGATTTCATCAATGGGAGAAATACACAGCCCTGGATTCTGGTCGTGTAATTTTAAAAAGCTCTCAGTTCACTTTTAGAAATAAGCAACCAGAATTGTCTGAAATTATATATTTCTACTCTCTGTACTATTTTAACTCAGTTGGGCTCTGAGGCCGTGGTTCATGTCCTGGCTTCCTCTTGACTCAATTATTGTAATTCATTATTAAACTGTTAATTGTTTTCATTCTTTACACTGTCTGCTGCTTTACAAAGCTCAGCAGCTAGATTTATAATATGGAGAGCTCTGTTCCATTACATTACAGCTTCCCCATAATATTTTTGTTGGCATATTCAATAGCACATTGATTTGGGTATTTAATTCTTTGCACACTATAGATAAACCCTAATCTACATACTACTTGTAAGCATTTCCTGAGATTAGCGGTTTTTCTAATCTGAACTGCAATCCAAATACAAAGTTTTAAAATTCTTCCAGTGTTTGTAACCAAAACGCTGTATCCAAGCATTGTTGAGCTTTGAGGTTCATTCCAAGTCCAAAATGGGCTCTGGATCTAGAATTTGCAAAGTCCATCTTGTTTTTGTCTGCCAATACTCTTTAGGCAGATGAGAGTTTACTTATTCCTAGAGTCAACTAGGAGTTCTGTTAGCCCTGTATCTTTGGGTACCATTTCATCTCTTGGAGACTTAAAAGCATCATCTGTCTTTGGGTGGCTGGGATGAAACATGTAAATTATGTGCCCTCTACCTGGCATAGCTAATGGCAAAGAGGAAGAAAACTACAACTCTCCTGTTAGGGTCCCTAATGCCCCCTGCTATCAGTGGTCTCATTAATGAAGACAAAAGTGGTTCTTATATGTAAACCACAATCCAGCCTCCATTTTATCTTTAAGTATGGTCACACTTGCCTCTGCCCTAGTCTCAATAGGACTTGCACTCAATATTTTACTGACAAATGTAAGACTTGATAGTACTACAGACCTTTATTCTCTAATCGTATATTCTTTTGCTTGTTCTTTCTATTCTTCCTTACCTTACTCCTTTCATTGTTAAGCTAATTCCTGTTCCTCACTGCCATCTCCTGTTTCTATCTGCCATCTTCCTGCTTTTCTTCTCATAAACTACATCTCCCGTGCTCTGCCAGCTGGTTTCCCTTCAGCTGTTCTTTCTGCCCCATCAATTCCTTTTCTTCTGCAGGTTTCCCTTTCTCCATTTTTATCCCCCTTTTTTAACTTTCTTTTTATTCTTCCTGCCTTCCTTCTCTAGACACAAATATTTCTCTCACTTTCCCTTCTTTCCTCTTTTTTGTGTCTCTTCTCTTTCCCCAGTCTCTCTCCTTGAAGTCTTTTTATTGGTGTCTGTCTCTTGAATCTCATTCTTTCTCTTTCTTAATATATTTTCCCATATTCCCCACTTGTATGTCTCCTTTCTAGCTGAGATAAGCATTTGTCCCCAGGAAATGCCCCTGTCTGGGCTTGTCCCAATGTCCCTTTGTTTTCTTCAGCTTTTGTAATTCTCAGCGCACCTGTATGCCTGAAGAGCCATTCATCAATAAACACAGGGCAGGCAGTTCATCAGAGCAAGTTCTTTGTGTATGAATGTGCCTCCAGTGTACCTTCCTTCTTCATCCACAGGGCCTCCAAAGAAGCCTACCCTCGCATGAAGGCAGCGGCTGGACTAACAGACTGGATGATACTGATGTTGTCTTTCCTCATCCTCACCTTCTGCCAAAACGCACAGACCTTTCTATCCCCAGTACATAATTTTTTTCTGTCAGAAATTCATTGGGATTCCCGGTATGTATTTTTTGAAGTGACTGCCAATATGGTATGGCATGACATGGCATGACATGGCATGACATGGCATGATGACATGACAACCTACAGGATGTATGAACCAAGAGGCAAAAAAGATCAATACTTGACAGTTTCCCTACCTCAGTTTTCAGAGGTTATTGGTTTTACCTGGAGCTTCGCTGCCTGTGAAGAACACTAATGTACAAAGTTTCAGAACCTGAGAAATAATCAGAATTTTGTGAGCTTTCCCTGCTGCTCGCAGTTAACAGCAAAATGCACAGGCATCAGGTAAATTTATTCTTCTTGAAAGAGTTGTGAATGGCAAAAGAGCTACTGAACTGTCTGTCTGCAGATATGGGCAAACAGCTACCACCTGGTTTAAGTTTGATTCTTGTTCACCCACAGCCGTGGGTGTAGAAACAAACACCCTTTTTTCTTTTCCACTAGGAGAGCATAATCCTGCAAATTTTTCATCACTTTAATTTGTGAGAGCTGCTATAGGTAAGAAGTTTTCAAACTCTATTTATCCATTTGCTATTCTCCCTCCATGTGTACAGAGCTATGGTACCTTTTGGGCCCTGCACAGGCATAAAAGTTAGAGTCAGTATTCTTGGTACTTTCTCTGCAACCTTATGGAAAAAAAAAATTACATTCATTTAAAGACATTTCACATTTCTGTGCGTGCAGTGAACACAGTGGAGTGAGTTTAAGTCTAGTGATTAAAAAAATCTATGGTATAGGTGTTAGGGGGCAATGTTTTTTCCCATTTTTGTGTTCCAGCTTTGGAAAAGAGTCAGTAAACTTTGTGTACACTCAAGAGACTATGGCTTTCGTATAGACATCTGCAAAGTGATTGAATTTTGCAAATTGTGCAGGCACTTAGACACTTATTAGATAATATTACCAGAGCTATGTGGAAAGGTGGAGGGGAAGAAGAAAGAAATTCTCTGTGTGTGTGAGGGCGTTCCTTGTAGCCTACTTTGGGGAAGACATTTTTCAGCCAGTGTGGAACAGTGTGGGGAAAAAATATCCTAAAATACATTCATTTTTGCATTCTTGCAATCCTTTGACCGACATCTGCTCAAACTTTGGCTCCATTTGATATTGTTATTTGTTGCACACCATTTCTGTAGGGTTGAGTTTTAGTAGATTTCAGTCAGTATAATTTGTGTGATCAGTGGGAACACTGCATCTTCTGCTTGCACTGCCTATCATACACACTCTGTGCCTGGTCCACAAAGGTAAAAAACCTCTGTGTGAACTGCAATGTGAGCTTTAAGCGACTCATTTTCAAGAGGCTCCTGGGTCAGTCACAGGCTCAAATGGTGGCTGTTATCAGCATGGTTTTCTTACAAGATTGGTACTGGGAAAGCGTCAGAACGAGCATGTTTCTGGTATTCGCAGAGACACACGCTCAGCATCTTTCTTAATGTCATACACAAGTAATATACAGGGCATTTATTGTGAATTCCACCAGCATGTCATGAAGGTACATGTGATGTGAGCATGTTAATGCTGTCTGATGACACCAATACGTGGTTCTTCTGAGGTTGTAATGTGATTTTCCTGACATCTTCAAAAGTGGTAGCCCTGCTGGGCACACTTTCAAAGGTGGATAGGAATGTATGTTTGCACATCAAAATAGGCAATTTATTTCACAAACAGGCACTGTGGTGTCCAGTTATCCATTTTGCTTATGCAAATATGAGTTTTCACAAGCACAACAGCTGTGCCTGCCCTGTGATTATTTCCGTAAGGTAGCGGATTGTTAACTGAAGGAGCCATGCCTTATGATAATGCTTAGGGAGTGTTCCTGGGGGATGGATTGCGCCATACAAGAAGGGTAAAGATAGTCTAATGGCACTTAGGCTCACAACTAGAGTGGTGCAAAACTTGCATTGTAAAAACTGAAGCTGGGGCCCATTTTGTGAGAAAGCTCATGACGTGGATTCAGGGTGAATACTGTGGACCCCTGGGCCATGCTACATCGAGGTTGATTTGGGGTGTGATGTGTACAAAGCCTTCCCGCTCACCCCCTGTTCTGGGACTCTGTTGTAGGTGCTGCAGGTGGCCTTTGGGGCACAGGCCTGCATTTCCTGGGGACTGGTGGGGGTTTGTGTGCACAGGGCTCTGTGGTGCACCCAAGGGTTGGACGTGTGTGGGTAAGCTGGGCTTCCCAGGGGACCCTCCCCATCCACCAGGGTCCAGGGCCCAGCCAGCTCCTCTGGCCTACTGCAGACCTTCATTGCAGACCCCTGTTGCAACCCCATTGCACACCCTGTTGCAGACCCGCGCTGCAAGCCCATTGCAAAGCACAGCAGACCCCGTTGCGGGACCCCGTTGCGGGAC
>NW_009211915.1:0-286 GCF_000690835.1 Fulmarus glacialis
GAGGCCGTCCCGCCTCGGAGCTGCGATGCCGAAGGACTAGGAAAGTGGCGAGGTGTCGGGGCCTCAGCTTCCCACGAGTAACCTGTGCTGCGGCCACTTGCTCTTGCAGCCTGTGCTCCAGAAACTAGCAGTGTTGCGAGGTGCTTCCTTTAAAACACCGGTTTGAAGCCTGAGCTGTGGTGACAGGGAGATTTCATGTAGGGTTGCAACAAAGGGTGCATGGCAGGTGAGGAACACCTGTTGCAGGTGTTCGGCAAGCAGAATCTTTTTTTTTTCTCCACCGCTT
>NW_009211915.1:316-4336 GCF_000690835.1 Fulmarus glacialis
CTTTTAACCTTTTCTTTCCATGGAAAGGAAACAGACTGTAGCAGGTGAGTCATGGCAGATGAAAGAGGAGAAATGAAGTTTTAAAAGGCTTTATTTTTCTGAAAAAAAGAAAGAAAAGACATTCTGCAAGGTGAAGCAGAGTTGATAATGGTCTTGCTATGCTCATTGATACAAGAAGATGGCCTCAAAGCTCAAAATTCCATTCCTCCAAACAAAACTGCTTCACATACGTCCCACCTCTTTGCTAGAAAGATGTGGTATGGTTTTTTGCAGCATACGTAACAATTTGTTAGCGTTACCTGTGAGTGGCGTGTTTTCCCTAATCTGACAAGTACAGTGCTGTACTGGCCACAGACTGGCTGTGCCAGTCACCGTCCTGGACTTAGCTCATTGTGGTCTGTTGCCAGACAAGGCTGAGCTGCAACAGCTTGATGCCAGTGCGGCACTTCACCTGCTTACAGCCATCATCCCATACGTATGTATACGTTGATGTGACTGTACAAGCACCATATAACCGGGCTCCAGAACAGTTTTCCTGCTGGGCCATTTGCCTGGACACAAAGTAAGATCTGTTCTATGTAAAGACACGCCAAATGCATTGTACCATGCTTTTAAGAGTGTTTTCCCACTTAGGTTGGTTAATTTGTGCTTTTACTGCCGGTTTTTATTGGCCAGCTGTTCATACAGGGCTTTGCAACAGCTGCCACTAGACAAAGCTGCCTTGATGTGAAAGGCATGTATGAGTGCGTTTGGGATAAAAGGTTTGTATAACTTCGTATCCCTCCAAGTCTTTCCTAGGGCTACCAAATACAGAGAAGAAATGAAGGAGCCTGTGCCCTGTAGGCTCACACTGCTTGCATGGCAGACTGTCTAATACATCCCTGAGCACTATGCTACATTAAGGCCACATAGTAAGTGCTTTTTCTGGTCCCTCTTAACAACCCTATGCTTCTACTCAGAATGCTTCTAACATTTCCATTTCCTAAGAAGATGTAAAGCCATTATGTTAGAAAGAAATGGCATTTTTGTAGATACAGTTCGGTTGTTTCTTTCCAGAAGCACGGCTTTCAAGGCCTATGAAAGTCAGTATTCGGTAATTAACTGCAGCTGACTATGGACAGTGCAATGAAATTTAGAGAGAATGTGCAAGGCTTTAAATCAGTAGGAAAGGGCAAAAGGAAACTTCTGGCTTTTACTCCAGGCCATTGTATGTGTGCTTCAAGCTCTAAAGCATCTTTAGGTAACATGCCTCAACGTTACATTATTTATATGTCCAAAAAAGCTGTATTTGTTACTTTTTATGGGAATTTTCTGCCTTCCTTTAAACCTTGACCAAGTGAGTGAGACTCTCACAGCAGAAAATAAGAAAGGTCAACTCCACTAACAAATACAAAGCACCCTAATGTGGCCAGTGTTTATAAATCACAAAACAGCAACTAAGAAATGTCTGTCTTCTTTTTATTTCCTCGGGAAATACTACAGCACTTTCCCTTTTAGGAATAAGGTGGAAATTCCCCAAGCACTGCAACGTTCTCCGTGGTTCGTACCTTTAAATTCCCACCTAAGATCGTCATTTCTGTGTTCATGCAAAAGGATTTCTCCACAGACATAAATACAGTAGCTGGCATGTGGTTCATACTCCCAAGGACCTATCTCTGGGCGTTTACTGAGTAGCATCACCATTTCACCCCCATCACCATTTGGCAAGTTCTTGCAGCAACATGCTTGCAAGTTCATTATTATTGCACTTAACTGCAGGCATCAAATATCTAGGGAGAAAATCTGAGTGCTGCACAAGACTTCAGATCTGACTGAGTAATTGTCTATGAGCCTACGAGTATATTATAGCATAATACACTCACAATTGCTGCTGTTCATTTCTGTGCCCATTTTACAAGTTTTTATGTGTAACATCTTCCTTTGTGCATAACGGATTTATGCCCTGTGAGAGTTGGTCATTTCATTCGGAGGAGATGTTTGTGTGCTCCCCCGTTTGTAAGCACACAACCAGCATTGCGTGCACCAATTTATGCCAAGGGGCACTGACTAACTTAAATAGCCTTTAGAAAGTTAAACGTTCACGTCAGAGTGTCAGGAGTGGTTGTGCAGTAAAGTGCAATTCTGCCACTCAGAAGGCTGTCATTTCGTCAGAGCCAGCAAGCGTTCTAGAGCACGGTGCAGCTCATCCACATGGGAGATGAATCTGCATCTTTCTCTGCAGGAGCAGCATGTTGCTACTGCCGCTGTTGTAAAGAGCCACTCAAGCAAACTTACCTCTCTGTGTTTTGAGGAAGAAGAAGGAATTTAAGGCGCTATGCCCAGCCCTCACTAGAGGCATTGCCCCAAACCTGCTGAGAAATCAGCAGACAGAAAGCCAACCAAGCCTTGTCTTCACCAGGCCTACCAGTGGTTCCACTAAACCAGTAGGAACACATTTTCGTGAAGCTCTTTGCAACCAACACTTAAAGCAGCCAGGTGATGTTGTTAGGCTCCCTGGCATCCTTCAAGGCTTTTCTTTACTAGGGCAACAATTAAAATGCAGGTGAGACAAAATGTTGGTGTGTCCCATGAGGGAGGAGCACACCACCTTCCCACAATCTCTGTGTCCTCTGCCAGGACTTAATGAAATGCTGCACATGTTAGTCAGTACCCAGGATGTCTGCTTCCCCAGCTCCTTTTCTGCTGATCCTTTCACTTCTTATGTTTCACATTTTGATGGGAAAAAAAGGTCCAATCTTCACCTCTCCTCTAGTTTCAAATACAGCCAATATGCAGCCAGTTTCCTCAGTTTCTTCTCTCCCCTTCCCTTACTTAGCCTTATTTTGACTGATCCCCTTGTCTCTTTAGTTGCTGTTAAGTTAATAACTTCGGGGATCTGCAGCTTACCACCTTGCTCTTTGAACTGCCTCAGGTGTTCTCCCTCTCTGGTCATAATTTAACAGGATTTCACATGTGAAAGTGTGTGTGTGTTTATGTGAAACCTGCATGTTTCTTCCAAACTTGACAAGGTCAGGTATGTGAACATCTCATGCTGGTGGTTTAAACAAGCATGCCTTTTCTATAATCAGAGTGATGCTTCTTAAACTTGTCCTTAATACATTCAGTACTGTATTGGGGAATACACAAGAGGAGCATGAATGGGGACAGTGGCAAAATTGACCGGTGTGAGTAAAAGCCACTTGCTACATAAAGGGGGTGTGTACCGTATCAGTTAAGTGAAGCTGTAATAAAAAAAAAAAGACTTTCCAAGGTGATCTGACTCTCTGAAAGCGCCACTATGTAGTTAGAAATCCAGAAGGACACATAGTAATTTTTTATCTCCTAGCATTTCTCCATTCTTCAGTACCTGACGATTTGAATGTATGACAGGTCTTTGCTGTTTTTAAGCCATAGTAAAACATTAGAAAAGGTTATCAAAGACTGTGTACTGAAGTGTGAATCTCCCTCCTCCATTGTGGTGCACTGCAAAATTCCCAGAGGTTTGTAGTTGCTGAGGCAAAAGACAATGCAGAAGCACTGTCATTGTAAACCCCACTTCTCAAATCTGAGACCGAATGGGAATTTCTGCCCATACAGGAAAATTAAACAGCAAAAATATATTAAAAAATAATTCAGTAGCTTTATCCACATCAAATAATTGATTGTCTGTCTTTACACACATGCACATGCACCCCCAGAGTCTACCTTCAGGTTTAGATACTTTGGAGACCATGCTTGCAGAGTTCAGAGGATTTGAGATTGAGGCAGCCAGGGATCACTGAAGAAGATAACCCCTGAGGTGGTGAGCTATAGGAAGTTAGTCTGTTTTGTTTCTGTAGACTGTAGACTTGCTCCTTGCTGCAGTATGAAATTACTTGCTTTCAGAGGGGAAGCCAAGCTGCAGAGCAAAAACTAATTGAAGAAGAGGCTGCTTGTTAGTTTCCCCCAGAGCCCTGCACTCAAAGCTTATACTGCTGAGTAGCATCTCTATCCACCTTTGTCTACATAGGGTTGTACAGAGATGTAAACAATCATTCCTGC
>NW_009211915.1:4367-19697 GCF_000690835.1 Fulmarus glacialis
AACTGCATTTATGCTTCCATCCAGGCAGGTTCTCCAAGAGCTGCAAGCATAGGCTGGGATCGCTAAGCCTGATCCCCACATGTGGTGCTAGTTAGAACAGATCTTGGGATGCTCTGACCCAATGTTAGTTTTTCATTCGGTCTAAATGGGCTGGATAAAACACAAATGAAAAAGAATAAGTCCTCAATGAAAACTTCCAAAACCATTTAAGTAGATGGACTGATTCTGGCGGTAAAAATGTCTGAAACCCCCCAAACGTCAGCAGACTCCACCAGCTAGGGTAATGCCAGCCATCTAGCCTTCAGGGCAGGCACAAAGAGAAGGAACTAAATCAGGGCACAGCTGAAGCAACAGTTTTGCTTTACCCGTGAAAACTGACCAAAATCCCTCCTCCTTCTAATTTTGCCCCCTTATCTTTCTGTCTCCTCCTTTAATCCTGTTTCCTTTCCTGCTATGCTTCCTAATCCTAAGGAAAAAGCTTGTGCAGCCTTGCTCCATGTTTGACAGTGTCTCTCCTGCTCTTCCTGACAGCCTTAGTTCATTTCTAGAGAAGCAGTGAACAGGGGTCCCGGTGATACTAGGTTCTTCCAGGTTTAATGAGAACCTGAAAGCAGCAAACAGACTCTATCAGTGCCCCCGCCAAGAAAACCCTCTGTGGTGTAAGCTGACCCCTTAGCAGGTGCCAGAGAATCCACAGGGCAGTGAGAGAAAAGGAGCATGACATGAACATCCCAACTAGAACACGTGCAACAACCACATTTGCATCTTGGTCACCGGGGAATCCAGCAACTGCACCCCGCAGCTGCAAGAAACAGGACTGCCCCTTTTCCTGCTTAGCTACTCCCTTTCCATGACG
Organism: Fulmarus glacialis; assembly: GCF_000690835.1. NCBI lineage: Eukaryota > Metazoa > Chordata > Aves > Procellariiformes > Procellariidae > Fulmarus > Fulmarus glacialis. The sequence continues at coordinate 5,224 of NW_009211915.1, forward strand.
TTAGTACGTTTGTCCCCAGCATGCAAGTGACGACTTCAGCTCCCTCCAGCCCTCGTTTGCCTGATCTGCCTAGTGCTATAGGGCTTTCTTTAGTGACATGGTCTTTGTCCTACTGAGAATTTCTTACGGAGCAGAAATCCTCTTTTCCTGGGTCCTGAACAACGGTGATAAACAATTGCAATGCTGAAGTAGCAAATGTAGTTACATTCTTTCCATGACATATGAATTTACTGAAATAACCTTCCTAAGCAAGAAATCCTAGCCAAGCTTTTTTTTGTCTTTATAGCCTTCTTGCCCCACATCCCTTCTTTCTCTGAGTCTTCATTTTAAAATGAACTAACTTCAGAATTCACCTGCAGGTGCCAGATGTTCAGTAACACTGTCTTTGATTTACTTTAAGCCTAGATATTTATTAATAGCTAAACACCACATTCCTTATGTTAAAAAATACCAACATGTAATGTAAACACTTCTTATTTTAGAAACCAACTTCTTCTCTGACACTTCTTACCATGAATACTTGTTTGCGGGAGAGAGGTCTTTATGTGTTTCTTTTCACTGCTGGCAAATGTCATGCTGTACCAAGCTAGCATCATAAACCTGCTTCTTAATGCTCAGGCACTATTCAACCCTTTAGCTTAAGAAAGAAGAAAATGAGAAAGGCTAGCAGGCATTAAGAGTGCAGGCTGTTTGCCCATTTGCTAACTGAAGTTTGCACTTTGTTTGTCAAACCTGATGCCGAATAGCCAAGCCATCACCAAGGGAGGCTGAATCTATACAAGAGTCTTTAATAAGATGTGTCGGTGGCTGCGGAGAGGTCAGGAAACGCTGCTTGTTACTGTGCGGGAAAGAAGAATGTGTCGGGGGGGCAAATTATTAAAAGCAAAAGTGTTTGTGAGGCGGGAAAAAACAGTAACTTTGCTGTCTTTAGTCACCTAAAGTAATGGATCAGCATCGTCAAACTGTGGCATCAGTAAATTCTCAAAGAGGTTTTCAAGTGCTTATATTTTCAACATACATCTCTTCCAATACCCTGTAGCTAGAACTTCTTGCTTTGATAGCTTCATCACCAATTAACAGCCTGCCAGGCAGACGTACCCACCTCCTCCCCTGTGGGGAAGTGCTAGCTGCTCCTGCGTGGGCCAGAGTCATTCTGCCAGAGTCGTACCTGGGCCCACTCTCTTCCAAGCCCCAAATCAACTAGAGCTCCAGAACCATTGCTGTGGGGGTTTTCCAAGGTTGCTTCTGCAGTGGCAGAGTTTTCTAAGGGGTGAAGTTGAGAATCAGTTTTTGTGTGGCCTGGGAAGGAGCATAGGGTGGCAGAGGGAACTCAGCCTGCCTGGATGGTCACAGGGAGCGAAGCCTAGTGCAGTGTCACCAATGGAAGCTGGTCCCCGAAACAGACTATCTATCTGCATCATGGCATTTGAGTTACCTGCTTCACTTCCAGAGGGAACATGGGAACAAATCAAAATACGTGTCAATATAGATTGTCTGGGACCAAGACCCAGGAGGTGGGGTTTTTGTCAGTATGGACATTCCTGAGCATGTTACCTGGGCAAGGAGACTCCCTGGGTTTTGTCCCTGTGTTCGCACCTGCCCACCATAGCCGGGCCAAGAAAATGGTGATTTGCCAAGCAGAAAAACAAAACCATCTAGGTTTTCTACACTTTCATTTCTTGAGATGGCTGGACCTCTTGCTTCCCCTGCCATTAAGGCATTTATGAAGTCTCATGGATTCCTAAGGTCTAATAAGACACAAGTTTGCTTTACGGCTTCCAGCCTTTCATAGGTCCTCCCCACTTTACTGAGCCACCTGTTTCCTCAAGTCCTGCAGCATTGCTGCTTCTCTGCCATGTTTCTTTGTACTTGACAAGGGGATTAAAACGTTAAGGTGGACTGACACTGACATATAGAGACACTATGAGCCTGCAAGTCCTATTTCTAGAGGAAATCAGACAAGGAGTCCTTGCATCCAATTGCAGGCTGTTAGGCTTGTCTGCACTAGTAAATGGACAAAGTTTCCATGTCTGAGCTTTCCTTTCATTTCCAAAACAGCTTCTGGCACATCCATCAAGTGAAATGAGGCTTAAGCAAGATCTCTCCCTTACTTTAAGTATTCTCAGGGCCTGTTTTCTCAAAGCGTAGGTGGAGAATGAGGCTTGGGCCAGAGCAACACTGAAATTGGCTAAGCTTTTGGAAGATTTTCAAAGGTCACCAGTGTTTCTTATAGCAGAAAAAAAAAAGTTAGGAATATTTTGTGTCTGTTTTAATGAGTTTTGAAAGCTTTCAATGAGCACAAGAATTACTGTAGCTAAGAATCAAGAACCATCAAGAAGATGAGATTTTTATATAGCCCTTAGTAGGAATGGTTTTCCATTCCTTGAATGCTTCTACTGTTAAGATGGGCAACTGAGTATTCTCTTTTATTGAAACAGAAGTCTTCCATTACCCACTCCATTTTAAAGTGCAGCAGGCTGCATTGCAAGTTTAATTATCAGCATACCCAGAACACCAAAACCACAGAGTATAATAGCTACAACAGGAGGTCAAGATTTTTTTCTTTGTTTTTCTCTCTGTTTTGTGTGGGTTTTTACTTGTAACAGTGATTAAGCTCAGTCCCAAAAAGCTGTCTGATGAAACTCTACAAGGAAGAACTAATTATGACAAATCACATCTCTTTTTTCAAGCAAAATGGCACAGGAAAGTAGATGAATAGGGCACCCCTCAGCCACTGAAACCACTCCTTTCCCATCATCTTATATGCTGTCTTCCATAAACGTGTCACACACCATCTTGCTGATATTCAGGCTTCTTAGGCTGTTCCAAAAAGATGACTTGCAGTTGCTAGAAAGTTGCTAATTTCCACCCTCAACATATTGGTGAACCTTGTTCATGTGCCAGCACTGCATGTCATCTAGCTTAGCTCCTCACACTGCCAGCTGGTTTTCCACCCCCTGCACCGATGACTTTGTAGAGGACACCATCATTGCACCTTGGCCCCTTTCGGCTGTGCTGCACCCGCCAAGATGATCATTTGTCACACCGGGCCTCATTCCAATATTGCAAGTGACCAGTGCTGCGCACAGTGTTTCAAAGGAGGCCTCAATAGGTCACCTGTAACTCTGAGAGTCTCTTTTGTCTCTGGTGGCAATGGCCATGACATGAAGAGCTTCTCCGCAGTTGTGCCCCACCAGTAGTCTGATCATCTTGTAGCTGGCATGCCCTCACATGTTTCGTTTCTCCTACACCACCTCTGACGTATTTCCAACTGATAACAAAGATTCTGGCTGCTGGTTCTCAAGAGCATCATCTTACCACTTTAGGTTACTGAAACTCATGCTGTATCATCGCTCTCATCTCCTTAAATATTACAGTGCTAATTCTTGTGCCAAAAATCATTAGGAAAAATGTAAACAAGTTACGACCCATAGGACATCACAGATCGGTTCTGTCTCTGAATGGGCTATTGCAGTCAACACCTACTGCCTCTGTTCTTCCTTCTCTAAATCAGCTGTTCCTCAGCATCTCAGTAAAAGTAAGTCTGTCTTCCTCAGTTTGTTGTTTTAACATGACTTTATTGAACAGACATTTTCTTTCTTTCTGAACCTCACCATTTCCTTTACTAGACGAGGAATGTAATCCTCTCCACCTGAGAACAGGTTTCACCACCACTATGCTTCTCTCCCTGAACATTTCTGTCCATCATGTTGCCGTGTTTTTATCTAGTCCGATATCCCCTTCCTGGGTACTGAATGCAACAACAAAAATTATTCTTTGGCTTTTCCTTTGGCAAACTGTAACAGTAGCAATCTTAGTAATTATTAACAGCTTAGACGTCCCTTATTAGCTTGAGACTCTTATCCGGAGAAAAATGTATCGAAGTCGTCTTGGTTTTCTTTAAGTAGTTGAAGTATGAGTTCACAATGGAAGCAGTCGTAAAAAAGACATCAGAACAGGGATAGAAACACAAACACCCTTGACAGTAGAAGTGTGGAAATTCAGAGCTGCAAAGAAAGATACCAGGTTGTGAGTATGAAGCTTCAGGATATACCATCTATCCAGGTACAGTAGCGTCTTGCTAGCAGCCTCTTACTGCCTGCAATGCTTGAAGAATATTTAAAGGTGAGAAAAGGAAAGCTCTGTCATGGGAGGAAGGGGTTTGGGGAGAGCAGAGCATTGTGAAACACTGTCATTCAGAAAGAACGAAGCCATTTCTATCAGGGAGGCTCCAAAAATATGAAGAAATAATCAATCCCGTCACCAAGCCATGGTTCCTGTGAAGCACCCCTTCCTTCCATATGGAAGAATATACCATTTCTTCAAAGACTGTACACTGCCCATAAACTTTAAAAAAAAAAAAGCAGACAAGAAAAAACACATAAAATGGCCAAACAGTGCCATCTGGGGACTGCTGCTGTAAGAATAGGATGAGAAAAAAGGCAGCAAAGTTAACCAAGGACCTGCTTTTCCCACTCAGAATGAGCAGAACTTTACTCTGTGGGAGTTTTTGATTATTTGCATGGGGCCAGTCTCGGGGTTGGGAACTGACCGGTGCATGCTGCTGCATTAACAGCCAGGACTGCTCCAGAAAAGGAACACCAACACACCTCTAAATGCAAGAGCAGCAGTCCAGCGGCAGCTCTGTTATATTTTCTCAGTACAAAGAATTTTTTCATTTGACGTTTGTAGGGAACAGGAGACTGCATGGAAAGCAAGGAAAGGACAATATGACATGGCACCAAGGGAGAAATGCTTTCGGACCTTCCCATTTTATTACGCTGCCAAACAGGAGTTTATTTTATAAAGCCTCCAGAGCACACTGTTCCCCCATTTAAACCAAGTATTTTCAATTTAGTCTCTGAGATTTTGCTTAAGGAGATTTTGCAGTGAAATGGCAGCAGCTGACAGGTACCTTTTTTGATGAGAGCAAGGTTCTGCTAGAAATCCTGCACTATTTTATAAGTGCTGGGAGTCCCTGCAAGGAAGGTGGTCCACTTCTTGGACAAGGCACAGGTATTTACATCGGTGTCTCACCCAGTGAGCACCACCATGTAGCTGTTTATAAAAGCAGTAGGAATATGCTTGTTTTCCAGGCTGACGCAGCTGATACGAATGGGAGTGGAGAACTCTTGGAAGAACAGTTGCATTGTTTCAGAACTGGCATGGGGCAAAGGAGGGTGCGGGAGCAAAGCACCTGGTAGTGCCTTCAGTCAGCCAGCGATCCAGTCTGGGCACTTGCAGGAACACAAGCTTGATGGCTGCCTGGAGAACACAGGGAAGGTTTGCAGGCTTTTCAGCAGAATGTAGAAACCCCAAGATGGACCAGATCTGCTGAGCTGGGTTTTGTGCAAACACAACACAGAGTGGCTGCTTTTTTCCCAAAGCTGTAGATACAAAAAGAAGGAGGAAAGTAACAAAGGCAATACATTTTTGCATTTCTTTCAGAGGCCTTAGATTTCTTTGAAGGATTATGAGCAGGACTCGATCTTAAAGGTCTTTTTCAACCTAAATGATTCTATGATTTTATTATGTTAAGACTATCAGTCTAAGCTTGATCAAAGAGAAAAGAGGAGCCAGAGAATGTGGTCTTCAGCAAGAAGCTATAGAAGTAATACAGCCTTTTGTTTGTTTGTTTGTTTTACTCTCTAGTAGTTCAAACTGACTACAAGATAGAGAGCCAGGCTAGTTCTTGTAAAACCAAAGTAACAAAACTAGGCTGCATCAGAAGTCTGTGCAATGTTTGGCTACCCATCTGTGGTATTTTAACATCTTCAAGCTTTCAAAATGTTCGGTACAAGTATTCCCTTCTGTTATATTTATAGAATTTATATCACATGCTATTTATTCTGTTTAATATTTATATTGCATTCATTTCAATTCACCTGCTGCAATACACAGTTCATTTCCAGTACGTTACTTCTAATTTCAGTTCCTTTGCAAAGTCTGCCTTCTCTTGAGCTAACCCCTGGAACTCAGTTCTCATCTAGACACCAGGGGCTGGGAAATCTGCTCAAACAGCAGCACGTGCTCTGCATCCTCATGAACCTGCCTGACATTTAGGGTCACCACAGAGCCTGCTGAGTCTGGAGGGAGAACAGTAGGCACCCACCTCCTTCCCTCTTACCTATGCAAGGAAATCAGAACAAGCCACCCTACCATTACTGCTGGAGTGAACCCCACCTTCTCCACCTTCCCACTCAGTCTGAACAAATAAACAGCTCTGGGTTTGTTCACAGGTGCTCTCGAGCCCATGCCTGAGCTCTCTTGTACAGTCAGTCACTCTCCCTTCTTGCACCCAGCTCCCTGGACAGCTTGACTCCCCCCGCAGCGCATTTGGCTGTTGTCACATAGATGCTGCATCCTCTGTTTTTACAAAACAGTGTTCTTTAAAAGGTGTGTTACCACAGAGAAGATAGATGCTGTACACGAACTGGCAAAAGATGTCTTTTGCTGGTAGAGCTTCTTTGCTTGCTGGAGTTGTAAAGTCCATGCAATGGAGGTATACCAGGGGAACTAGACTAACAGGGAAGTTTTAGGTGGGGCCCAATATAGAGCATCAAAAAAATTACCATCTCTTTCATTCACTTCTTCAGATGCAAAAGAAATATGTATTCAGTGCATTTACAAATTAAACCATTGACCTTTCTGAATGCCAGAGAGTCTAAAGTAGGGCAGAGGGAGTAGGGATTATCATCTCATTAAAACAGCATAACTCCCAAATCTAGTTACTATTAGACCTGGTGCTAGCTGGGGAGAAGGAGGAATAGATGCCATTGTTAGAGCAGGATCTGTTTCAGGTGGTTGCACAGAGGATCCAAGCTGGCACAGGTTTCTCTGACTTTTCTTGAGGCATTTGACTTATTTCTGCATGATGCCTGAAACAAATGGCATTTGCAAAATGCAGGAAGCAGCAGTGACTGGAATCAGGAGGTTTTTCTCCTTGGGAGAACCCTCAGAAACGTGTTTCTAGGAGAGACGCTCGGGCGTGGCGAGTTTTCTCCTGGGTGCTGGAAGTCCCCATGGTAGGTGGGACAGCGAGTGGCACACACGGTGCTGCCAAGGGGTTTGTCTCAGGGAGCTCCCTCAGCTCCAGGGCTGTGCAGGCGGTGCAGAACCCCTCACCTGCAAAGGGCTTCCTCTGGCCCCACAAAGCCCCTTGAAAGGGCACGTGCAGACCCCCTCATGATTCACAGGATGTGTACAGGCACCCCATGATGACACAAACCGCGGGTCCCTCTCCCAGCCCACTGCTCAGGAGAGGGTGCTGTGGGCACCGCTTGTGCTAACCGCTCTGCAGCCTTTGATCCTCCATTTAAAGCCAATTTCCTCTCCAGGGCCTTCGGAGGTAAGAGAGCTCAGTCCATGCCTGGGTTTCAGGTGGTACAAGAACATCCCTTTTAACTGTGTTAGGTGTGGACAGCCCTCACCAAACATGACACAGGGTTGCCAGTGGCTGCCTTAGGCTGCTACCCTACCTTGGTTCACGGGTGGGACTTGGTGCCAGGCCAGGGCTCAGCCGCTGGCAGTGCCTGGTTTCTGTGCAGGGTGGAGGGCTTGCGCCTGGTGGCAACGGCATGAGACTTCAGAAGCTTGGCTTCCCCAGGCCAAGCATGAGCCAGCTTTTACAGTGAAGGGAAACATGGGAGGAAAGGTGGGTGAAGGCAGCATTTTTGGGAGCTCATTGCTAAGGTTACTGCACGTTCAAGCCAGTAGCTCCATGCACTAGCCACTAGATTGCAGGATTACAGCTGAAAACCAAGCAGACACCTCTGAGATGCAAATTACCTGGTAATGTGGACTCCGGCACAGGCTGTATCAGCACGAACAAGTTTTTCCAGTTTGCAGCTGAGTCCACCTGCAAATTCATTTTTGCGCATTGGGAACAGCAAGGACAGGACAGGTGCTTCATCGCAGCAAACAGCCACAGCTGTAGCTTTCTGCAGAGCACGATAGCGGATCAGAGTGCAGCCGCTTGCGGATGTGAGGACCTGTGCCATTTTCATTTGTAGAGCATCCCACATGCTGACAGTAAGTGTTCTCCCAGGACCCAGGACTGAACTGGAGCCATTATTGGGAACGATCCCAACGGCAGTGGTAAGGCAGGCATTTCCTTTCACAAGCCAAGAGCTAGTCATCATTTATTTAGAGGTGGCTTCTGTTTGCTCAACGGTATATTGCTGGTAACCAGATGACATTTGTTAAAGCAACTTTGCCCTTGTGATTTTTTTTTAAGAAAAAGAATTTATTTCTGCCTTTACCTATCACCTGTCCCGTATAAGAAGCCATGTCCTGGACAGGCTGGGGCAGCAACAAAGATCAGCTATTTTCACAGGAAAATTTGACCATCTACATTTCATGAAAAACTGAAATTATTTTGGAAATTATTTTGGACTGCTAAAGAATTTTTGTTTCTGCTTCCAAAAAAAAAAAACCCCTGTGTTTATACCCAGTATACAGATTCCTTTACCAACAGTGGTGGGATGTATTTCCATTGGAAGAAATTAAAGTGTACAGATACTGGCAGATGCACCCTTGCCCATTTCTAGGCTGCCAGGAAGCAAAGCACAGTGTTTCCATCATAGGAGAAGCTGCTTCCCAGGGCTTTTGTGAACAACTCCCAGTCCAAGCTGCAGTCCTGGTGACTTGACAGCAGGGGTGTTCGTGATGGGGAGCTGCTGTGTTACGCTCAAAGGGGCAGAGCTAAGGCTGAATAAATACCCAAACTCCCTTGTGCCTGGTTTAGCAACTGACTCTTGCTTTGAAGGAAGTTCTCTGAAATACTTACAGGATCCACCAGAGGAGTCCCTCCAGGTGAGAGCTGCCGAATGCCAGGGTTCAAAATGCCTGAATCCCTTGGTCAGGGAAAAAAATGCTGTGTGGACACAGCACATTCATTGTCAAGGTCAATTTCCTAAATGAATACCCAGTACTTCTGATATCCTGTGGTAGCGATACCTGCAGGTAACCACCTACCAAGGCGTATTTCAAGGCAGGTTTGTGTTTTTCTGCAGCTATACTGCCTGAGGATGCACAGGGAGCCTTTGCATCTCCCTCCCTCTCAACTGCTGTTTGCTGATCAGCTCTCCCTTGCAGGTGTACCCAGGATGGGAGAGTGTCATGTAGGGTACTGTCTTCTTACATCAAGATCAGGCCAGGAACTTGTGTAATTTTTGTTTCTGTGCAACTAACTCCTACCCAGAAACCTACTGAAAAGAGGGAGAAACAAAACCTCTTTCTTCCCATTAGCAGAAAGGAGATTTTGTAAGCTACTAGGTATCAGGTGTGAGGGGGTGGTGAGGAGTTACTGCCTACATAAGATTTTTTTTTAACAGCTGTTTGGCTTGTAGTGTTGCTTGGAACAACTGAACGTGAGTATTAACTCTGCTCCTGGGGCTCCCAGTGATTAATCCATGTAAAGACTTGTTTAACAGCTTTAAGCTTTTCCTATATGATGAATAAGAACCACAAGGCAGTTTGTCTCAGGGACTATTATGCTATCAGTACAGCTCTAGACCATTTGAGACCTGCAAACAGGCCCCCATGGAAAGCACCAGAACATCAACTGGCCACAGTGCTTAACAGGAGCTCGGGAGAAAGCTGCCAAGTTGAAAAGGAGCAAGCCTCTGCAGGTGTGTTTGCTGGTCCATGCTGTCCAGCTCTTCACTGCTCTCATTTAGAGAATCCATTCCCAATCCAAGAAAAACCTGGTTGTGTTTGATGGATGCAGCAGCTTCCCACGCCTCAAGAACCAGCTCGGACACTGCGTTGGTGACTGCCATTCTGCAACAGCATTTAGGCATGTGGTGAGAAACACACTGCCCCAGATTAGCCAAAGGAAACAGACTCCTGTTTGGCTGTAAAGCAAATACTAATCCCTGGGTCAAACACTCTCATCAAGCAGGGAGGAGGAGGAAGCAGTGGGTTTCCCCAGAGTTTTTGCTCCACCAGCCTGGGGAAAAACCCTCTAGCAGGAACCAATTCCCAGCAGTGGAGGAGCAGGGTCACACGCACCTGAGAGAAAAATGCCACTGTGCAATGTTAATTAGTGTAATACTCACCAATGATGCCCTGCCCTCCTCCCCAGCTGAGCTGAGATGCAGCTCATGGAGGAAGGGTACACAGTTCCCAGTGAACCTCTCTGAAGAGGCAGAGGCCCTGGCGCATGCCATCCAAGGCCCATCAGCTCCTTCTTAGGGTGTGATGGGACTCGAAGAACCACAACTGCAACCCAGAGGCTGGCGGTGGAGCACTTTGGAGGCTGGACCAGGTGGGAGAGGCCCCTTTTCCTAACTCTGACAGCATTTGGAAGAGCAGAATTGATCCCCAGACCTGGGAGGTTTTCTTCAGAAGACTTCTAGTGCTGAAGTCGGTTACTTCACTTTCCCAGCCCTGCAGGCTGCCCCGGTGAATGACCCCCCCGGGCAGCTGCAAGGCGGGAGGAAGCTGTTGCCTGCCTGCAGTGTGAGGCCAGCGTCCGGGACTCACACGAGTGGGACAATACCTCAGCTCTGGTCCCAGCTCCGGGGTGGCATATTATCCAAGGGGGGGAAGATGGAGCTGAAGCTCACCTGGGATGCTCCCACCTCCATCCAACCGGGAGGACACATGAGGGAGAAGGTGCTGTGCCCAGTCTCCAAAGGAGTCTCACAAGATGAACCAGGGACATCAGGCTGCTACAGGAACTTCAATTAAAAGTCAGTCACAAGGCGGCTGAGTCGTGTCCGTTTCTCATGAGTTGCACCCTCCCCTGTCCTTCCTGCCCTCCCCGCAAGGCAATGGCAGGGGTGACTTGAGTGGCTGCTCTCTGTGTCTCCTCTCTCCCTGCTATGAAGAAGGGTGGAGATGGAGTACTGATAACCCACAGATGGTGCTGGGACATGGCCTTGGAGGGGACTCTATCAGGTCTTCAGGACATTTGATGGAGGAAGAAGATGGGAATTTCCAGGCCACCATGAGGGCTGGCTGGGTTTCACAGGCCATTCAGAGATGTGAGAAGTGGCTGAACTTCACAGGGAGGGGAGCTTTGGGGACCTTCAGGGGAAAGACTGTTGCCAGGCCAGCAGTTATCCAGGAGCTGCATCAGTAATAGCATAGAGGACAGAGATTGTATGGATAACCATATGAGAAATATCAAACCTGGGTAGGGATGTAGCAAAACTGGAACCAGTTTTGGAGAAGCAGTGATTTGGAGGGAGTTGGTTGTTTGGGAAGGCGTTGAGCTGAGAAAGGGAAGGACAAGGGGAGCAAAGAGGGGGATCAAGTAACAGGATACTAAGGTATGCAGTCAGGGCTGTCCAAGGACAACTGCCACACAGCCCTGCACCTGACCACTACAGCCTGGGGCAGAAAAATAAACCAAACCTTCTTTCTGATCATACCACATGTGACTGACTGCAGCCAGGAGGGTGAGGAGGAGAGCAGGGAGCACAGGCTGGCTAGCAAGGGAGAACCCAGGACAGACAGATCAAGCATCCCCATGCCCAGATCCATTCCAGACCTGATGGCCTCAACATCTTCCTAACACCTGCCAGACTCCTGATGTTATGGTCTTAAATCTCCACCTTTTGTTGTGGACACATCTGCATATGTGCGTGCTTCCCACCTCCCCATGCACGCATAAACCCTTCCTTGACAGCTTCAAATGCATGTGCAGGGAAGCAGGGAGACCTTCACGGTGTGAGACACTCTTCAAAGATCTTTGATTAGGTTGATCATGTCAAATGTTGCAGTGATATAAAACCATTCCTCTCAGGTGCAACTTCAAACTGAAACTCCAAAAATGGATTAGAAGAAAAATGATCGCTGCTATCAAACTGATCAGGAAAGCTTGAAACACAGAGAGAAGAGGTCTGCTTGCATTAACCAGGAACAGAAAGAGCAGATGACCAAAAGAAAACCTGGAGTCAAAGCCAGTTGATGAGAGAGGAGACTGATTATAAAGTCTTTCTTGGATCAAAATGCAAACTGAAGTGAGAGCAGCAGTAAGCACCTCTTTAAGTCAGCCTTCAAATGTTCCTATTTTCATACACAATTAGCCTCACTAGAGCAGTAAGAGCTGCCTGAAGTCCCCTTAATGTAATCATTGCTTGTGGAAAATTTCCTCTTGCATCTTTGTTACAGTTTTGCTCACAACATCTCTCTCTCAATAGGTGATCATTTCAGTCAGAGAGTGGGAGGAAACATCTGGGCCCATCTGGCTCAATTAAAGTGCCTTGTTCCAAAAGCATAACCCATCATTTTCTGTTCATCTTGTTGTATTTCCACTTTTGTCTGAAATTAGGGCACACTTGGAAACGCTAATTATTTCATGAACCATCTAACATCAGACTTAATACATCTTTTTTTGTTGTTGTTGTTGTTATGCAGAACCCTGACTTTCGATTCTTTTGTCCACCGATACCAACGTAACAGTGTTCAGCTTATCTCATTTCACAGCCACCAAAGCCTTCCTAGCAGTAAAACCGGCGATGCATATGGCAACGTGCTCTGCATATCCAACCGGTCCGGTTGCTAGCAAATTAAGTCTCTGTGTGCTCAAGCGTACACAGAGCGAGCGAGGAGGAGGCAGCTTGTGCTGCGCAGATGACAGAAAGGAGATGATGTCAGCCTGTTGCCACCACCCAGACCTCCCAACTGTCAGGGAGCATCGCCCCAGGACTCTGCATCGTTTGCAACCCAACAAGCCTTGCACCCAGACATGCAGCAGGACTCCAAAGCATATACGTAAAACCTGTTCTGGGGCCAAAGCACACTCAGTGCTGGGCGCTGACCTTATGATCTCAGGCCCAGCTGCTGGGCAGCTCCTTAGGCAGAGGGTGGGAAGCTTTAAAAGGTGCCATCCCCTGCCGCTCAGAGCAACCCTCAGGTACGGGGGAGCAGGAGTGGAGCCTGAGGGAAGTGCCAGCCCCTCCGCAGTGCCGAGGAAGGACAGGGCTGAACAGCAGAGCCTCTTGTGCTGTTGTATTAGGCAGCGATGTGTCTCTTGCAGAAGGGCATGTAGAAGACTTAAGACGTACAACTTTGGGCCGTAAGGGGAACATTGTGTCCCATGCTTTGCAGCTGCTGTGGCAGGAAGAGGAGCAGGGGCAGGGATCACCTCTCTCTCCAAGACATTTGGGACGGGATTTACAGGACACACAGCGAAGGGCTGGTTCCTCTGGTCTCCTGCCCAAGCACGAGGTAGGACAGGGAGAAGCAGCAGGAGCAGGAGAGCGTGTGTCTCCAGAGAGCTGGCTGAGGGCACCCAATTCCTTTTACTCAGTCCCTTGCCCCATGGCACAAAAGGTACGTTGCCATGACATGAGCCACTGGAGAAGGGCAGATCCCTTCTCTGATGCTGAATGATTAAACCTGCATTTACATGGTTGACTGTTCCAATGCTTCAGGCTTACACCATGACAGACAGGCATCAGGGAGATTTCCAGAAACCCCGAGGTCTGATCTGCCCTGGAGACACAAAAGCAAATGCACCAAGACCCTGTTCCAGGGGCCCAGACCCCGCTAGGCAGGTGGATCTAGAATGGGGTCCTTGGGGAAGCAGCGTGTAGATTCCCAGGTGTCATAAGCCATGTTTCCAAAACGTCTGCCCTGAAATCAGAGGTCCCAGGCCGCAGCAGGTAGCCAGCATCCCAGAGCAAGCTCCTACGAACAGTCCTCCCTGCAGCAATGCTGAGCCAGCTCCCTTGTCAGATTTTGGTGTTGAATCTGCAGCAGCAGGAGCAGAATCAGTTCTGCCTAGTGAGGTATTTCTGCCAGCCAGCACACCACAACCACCAGTCTGTGTAGCTGCAAGCTGCTCATTCAGAGCCCCATGGTTCAGTTGGCCAGCAGTGGCTCCCACCACACAGGATGCACCTAATCCTGGTGACTATGCAAACCATGACATTGGAAGTAGAGAGGAGGGAAACAGCTCATGCCATCTCATCCTCCACGTCCCTAGGGCTGAAAGGTCCATACTGGCATATCTGAAAGCAGGAAAGATGCTAAGTGGATGTGTTATTTGCTAGAGATCAATTACGGACCTGTGTAAACAGCTGATCTCCTACTGAATTCACTTCTTTATTATGCAATTTATTAGAGGATTATTCAGACAGCTCAGCTGGATCTTACTAGCACTTCAGTACTTACTCTGCCCTTTAGCAAAAAGCAGAACTGCAAAACTAAATTTTTTACTAAACTCTCCTGCTGGGAAGACAGCACATCACTAATGCCACAGAAACCCTTTCTCTCCACAAAGGCTTATGGCCTCCCACAGACCCAGCCCTGGGCCCAGCAGAAACAGCAAACCTGAGCAATCATGGTGTAAATAACCCTGCGGACCTACAGAGAGGAGAAAGTATAACCTATTAGCAAGTGTGGGGTTGAAAAATACAAAGATCATCCTAAATGTACCCAAGAACAAGAAGGAAGAAATTGCCCACTATCAACAGAGCATTTCCCCTGGCAGAGAATCATAGAATCATTAAGGTTGG